>NC_092873.1:270207878-270292878 GCF_028372415.1 Notamacropus eugenii
GGTGGGCACAGCTGTGAAGTGTCTGTGGCAGGATCTGAATGCAGTCAGTGTGTTCAGCTGACTCCAAGGCCAGCACTCCATCCACTATGCCACCTCTCTTCCTCCTTTCTGGGCCTTAGTTTCCTAATTTGTAAAATGAGAAGGTTGTACTAGATGACTTCTAGGCTCTCTACCATCTCTAAACCTTTTATCATGCTATTGGTTGTGAACAATTAGTACGACAGTGGAAAAATCCAGAATTTGGAATCCGGAGAATCTGGGTTCAAATTCTTACTTTTCTCATCTGTAAAATTAAGGAGTTGTGTTAGATCACCTCAGAAGCCCTTTCTTGCTCTAAATCTGTCATCATAAACATAACATATGGAAAGAAAATAATGTATTCCAGGTAAAATAGAATATAGGGTAAGGGTTTCGAGGGCTCTTGGGGTTTTTGGGGGGAATGAGGGAGGGAGCAATGATGACCATTTAAGTAGTGGCTTCCTGGAGAGAGTCGTGTAACATACCTTCCAGTTTTGTCACTAATTTCCCCCACCGATTGTATGTCTTTCCACATTGTTCTAGAGTGCTGTTTACCTTTAAAGGCAAACAGATTCCTGCACAGAGCTGTTTTCTCTCAGGAATGGTCATTTTAATCATCAGCCCTCAGTTCCAACTCCATTCTGGGAAAGAAGTCTTAGCTGAAAAGGCCTTCACTTTCCTAAGTCAAAGCTCTAGGAAAAGGGCAAGCCAACTCCCTCTAGTTAAGGCTAAGCACAGTGTGCCTAACCAGGGTCCAAGCAGAAAGTCATGAGGCTAACAGAGAGAGGGATGCTCCTTTCAGAATCTACTACGTCTCCTATGGTAGGAGGAAGTCCTGACTTTGATTAGCCCTTCTTTTTGAATGGTCTTGTCTTCATAAATAAAAAGTCTGCATTGACCAGCCTTGCTGTGGCTGAATTCAGATCAAAGGAAGGAGAATCCTAGACATGGAGAAAACAGAGAATTGGAAGGTAGAAGGGCAGCTTTCATATAAGTGATCCGGGAACAACTGGGAGAGAAATTTATCTGTTATCTTCATGGGAAAGAATAACAACTAACACAGTATGCTATAATGCTTTAAAGTTCTCAGAATACTTTATTTCGATTTTCTCAGTGATCCTCACAGCACTCTTCTGTGTACCTACATCAGAAATATTATTATCCCTGTACTTCTTCTGTTGAACCCATTTGAGGAAACTGAGGTAGAATTCAAAGTCAGGTCCTCCTGCCTCCCAAGTCCAAATTAAAAATTACCAGGGTATTGAGGAAAATTGGGTGAGGAGAAAAATTTTCCATACCTCGATGAAAAAAAGTCACAAAAATCCAATTATCAGATTTCTTTTAAAAGCTATTAAAAAGTTTAGCTTATTATTAGTGGAGGACCATGAAGCTGAAATATGGAATATAGCGAAGGATGGAGAGTTCCTAATTAAATTGGGCCTGTTAAATGCTACTTACTGAAAAGAGAGATCTAGGATGATGGTGAGTGGTAGAGCTCCAGCTCTGCAGGCAAAGGACCTGGGTTCACATCTTGCCCTTGATGCTTACTACCTATGTGACTTTGAATATGTCATTGACTATCCGTGGGCCTTGGAATTAGTTGGCCTCTGAGATTCCTGCCGACTCTAGATCTGTGATTCTGTGATGAGATTTTTCCCGTTTTACATCTCATGTTTCTTTAAGAATTTCTGGCAGTGAGTTTTGTGAAGATAAGGCTGAACTTTACCACATGTTCTCCTTGGGTTTTACGCAGGTGTTCATCATGGGCTACTCTGTGATAGCTGGAGCTGCAGGAAGACTGGTGTTTGGCTATGACAGCTATGGGAACGTGTGCGGCCAGAAGAACTCCCCTGTGGAAGGAGCCCCTCTTTCTGGACAGGACATGACTGAAAGAAAGTAAGTGTCTGCATCCATCAGTTTCTTAAGTAACTGTGAGATCATTGCCCCTGACTCAGATGGTGGTGCTGATGATATTATTTCTTTGGCACTGTGTGTTTTTGCAAAGCTGCCATATTTCATGGGATTATAGAGGAAAGGTGAAAGGGAGTCAGCAGTAGCCTACCATGTACCAGGCACTGCGCTAAACACTTCACAAATATTTCATTTGATCCTTACAACAACCCTGCAATATAGATGTCATATTATCCTCATTTCACAGTTGAGGAAAATGAGGCAAACGAAGGGTAAGTGACTTGCCCAGGGTCACATATTTAGAAAGTATCTAAGGCTGGATTTGAACTCAGGCCTTCCTGACTCCAAGCCCAGAATTCTATTCACTATGCCACCTTGCTGTCCTTAATTATACATTATGGGATTGTAGACCTAGAACTGGCTGGAACCTCAGGTGGCATCTAATCTAACCCCCTCCTTTTATAGATGGCGAAACTGAGACCTAAGGTGGTTAAGTGTTTTGCCCAAGGTCTCCCAGGTAGTAATCACAGAGACAAGATTTGGACCTAGGTCCTATGACCCCTATCTGTTTAATCTGATAACTCAGCAAACACTGGTTCAGCACCTGCTAGGTGAAGACCCTGTACTTACACGGAAGATAAAAAGGTGAAAAATTACACAGAATCATGGAATTTCAGAGTTGGAAGGGACCTCAGCCATCTTGTTCATACCCAATCCATACCAGAAAGGAACCCCCATTACAAGACACCCTACAAGAAGTGGGATAATAGTAATCACAATAATTATGTAGCAGTATAAGGTTTGCAGGCAGACTCTACATGAAGACCTCCAAGGATGCCTTCCATTGTAGCCCATTTGGTGAGACTGAGGGGGGAAATTCTTTTATTAAGGGGATTTGTTCTATGAGTTTGAATTCAATCAAAGGGCTGCACTTGAGAACCTAGAGGGCCACGTGTGTGTCCTCAAGGCTGCAGATTCCCTACCCCTGGCTAGACATAGGCCTTACCCTGAAGAAGCATATGATCTAATTGGGAGGGAAGTGAGACATCTATATAAACAGTTCTAATATTAATACGAAAGAGAATGATTTCAATAGACAGCACTATAAGCTTTTTCTAGACACAAAACAGGGAGTGTATGTCCACGTTAGCTAAAGGAGAATAGCAAGAAATAAAGCAGGAAAGAAAAATTGGACCCAATTGTAAAGGGCCTTGAATCTTAATTTAAGGACTTTGCATTTTACTCCCTTGGGAATGGGGAGCTATTAAACACTGGAGCACAGAAAAATAGTGTGATCAGGTCTGTGTATTCAAAAAGGTTATTGTGACAGTGATGTGAAGGACGGATTGGAGAGAGGAGAGATTACAGATGGGCCAGTCAGAAAGCTGTTTCTTGCTGCAGTCTTTTTGAGCCTTACAAGAGGGTAGAATCCATAAGTCTTTTCAGGTGATTCAGCATGCAGAGATGAGGGAGGGGAAAGAGCCAAAGAGAAGTCTGAGGATCGGGACTTGTGTGACTGGGAACTTGGTGGAGCCATCAAAAGAAATGGAAAAATTAGGAGGGACACCATGGTGCGAAAAGACATCAGCTGTTGTTTAATCCAACCTGTGCCCCCAAAAGGAATCCCACTGCAACATACCCCAACATTCAGTGGCTCTAGAGGAGAAAGTGAGGCTGCTGACTTTGCACAGCCCTCCCTCTCTCAAATCCAGTTCAACCGCAAGTCATGGCATCACCTTCCTCATGGTCCTCTTTGAGAACAGAGGACAAACCACAAACAACAAGCTGCCACCCTCTGTTTGCTTGAAAACCTCCACTGTTGGAGAGTACACTCCATTCCAAGGAAATGTCCCAAGGCAATCCATTCTACTCTGGGCTAGTTCTCATTGTCAAAAAAAAAAAAAAGTTTTTCCTGGTTTACCCCTTGGGGCCAAACAGATAAAGCTTGACCTCTCTTTCACACGATGGCCTTTCAAGGTGGGAAGATGATGTCTGTTTTGGACAGAATGAGTTTGAATTACCAAAGGGGCAGCACGAAGTTGGAAAAACAAGGTTAGAGTTCAGTGACGAGTTTGGGAGTAACAGATTTGAGATTCTTGTAAAATAAATAGCCAGGAGACTAGATTAGATTGCCACAAAAGATTGTATGAATAGAGGAGAAGAAGATGTTTAAAGGGGGAGGGGGAAGAAGAAAAGAGGTGAGTTTCCAAAGAAAGAACTGATGATTAGAAGTATGTATTGTGTGTATGTGTTTGTGTATATGTATACACACGTCTAATGGTATCCATCTCAGAGGTGAGGGGGAGTGGGGGGGGGAAAGAAATTTACGAGATAACTTTATTATGTTTTTAAAAGGAATAACAAGTTGTACGTAATAGATTTGCAGTTTCATATGCAATCTTTTTATTATTATACTATGTAATGAAAATGCTTCTTTTATCCCATAAATTAAAAATAAAATATTTTTTAAAAAAAGAACTTTGGGGGATGCACACAGAGGGCAAGAGAAAGAAGAGCCAAAGATATAAACCAAAAAGAAGAGGGCAGAGGTACATGAAAGCCATGTCATGGAAGGTTAAAGTTAAAGACTCATTGGTAGTCCATGGGATTAGGGGTTACAGAATAGTCACAGGAGCATAGGTTTCAAGCTAGAAGGGACCTTACTTAGAAGCCATCAGGTCCAAGCCCTGAGGATGAAAGAAGTTAAGCCTTGGGTCACAGAGCTCTTAAGTGTCTGAGGCAGGATTTGAACTCAGGTTTTTCTGACTGCTGGGAAGGGATGGCTGGGTGGTAGGTAGAGTAGGTAAAGCACTGGACCTGAAATCAAGACTCATCTAAATGACTTTAAATCTAGCCTCAGACACTTACTAGCTGTCGCTTAACCCTGTTTGCCTCAGTTTCTTCATCTATGAAATGGACTGGAGAAGGAAATGGCAAACCACTCTAGTATCTTTGCCAAGAAAACCCCCAATGGGGTCATGAAGAACCAGGCACGACCGAAAAACAACTCAGCAACAGTAGTGAACAAAAACTTCCTGACTGTAGCTCCTGCACTCCCACTCACTCACTGGTCAAGAGGGCTCATGAAAGGGGCTTTTTGGATTTGAGAATTAGGAAGCCATTGGTGACCTGGAAAAGAACAGATTCAGGAAACTGGGGAGAGAAGCCCAATTTAGGGGATGGAGGAATGAGTGAATAGATAGTTTAGTATCAACTTTTTTTAGAACTCTGACAGTAAGAGGATGAAGAAGAAGATACAACAGCTTGAGGACATGGTGCTGGAGAAGGGAATTGTGGTCTAGAGAAATGTGTGCTTCTGTTGTTGTTTTAACTCTGAGAGATCTGAGTATATCTGTAGGCAGAAGGAAAGGAATGTAGCTGCTGGTGGTTTCGAGACTCTTCCATCCCCATCAGCAGCATAGAGGAGCATTGAAGTGGGAGGGAGGGAGAGGGGAGGAGAGGGAATATTTCTGCCCAGTCTCAATCACGTGCACTTTGCTCTCCCCAGACCAAGACCCAAATGTAACTCCAAGAGTTTTTTGAATGCAGGAGGGGAGAGGGCCACATTGGTGCTGCCCTGCACAAAATATGTACGGGTTTATACACGTCTACTCACGTGTGTGCCTTCATGCAAGAGGAATGAGGTGGTTGTTTCCTCTCTGCCCCATTCCTTCCCCCTTCCCCTACCTTCCTACCCTCCCCCTCCCCTCTGTGTGGAAAGTTATTATGTGAAAGTTTACTTGAACACGCTCAGGTTTAAAATATATTTTGTTTTAGTTTGGGACCTGTGATCTCATTCGTGTGGGCAGCTGCCAGCCTGGAAATTCCCTCTTCGGACACAGACCAGCAACTCAATTGAAATTTCTAGTTTTAGAAAGTTGCCAGGGCATTTAGAAGAAAAGTGACTTGTACCCTCCGCTCCAACCCCCCTCTAATCACATTATTCTTCTGTGTAAGAGGCAGGATCTGAAGGTTGGCCTTATTTCAGCTCTATCACACTGTCCTTCTCACTTATTGTAATCAATCAACAAGAATTTATGTGCTAGATACTGAAAACACAAGCCCAAAGAATGAAGTAATCCCTACTCCCAAGGTCACATTCTAACGAGAGAGAAACCAAGTCCGTATAGAACTGTATTTTAGTCAACTGACCACAAACTGTGTCCAGGCTCTATATATATAATGGCTGCTTGTGCTCTGGATCACAGACTCATGAGGCCGAAAGGGATCTTAGTGATCATCTAAGAGGAAGGAAACAAGCATTTATTAAGGGACTACTGTATGCCAGGTGCTGTCCCAAGCACTTTATAAATATTATTCCATTTGATCCTGAAAACAACCCTAGGAGGTAGGTGCTGTTATTATTCCAATTTTAGAGTTCAGGAATCTGAGCCAAACAGAGGTTAAATGACTTTTGCAGGATCTCCTAGGTAGTCATTGTCTGAGGCTGGATTTGAACTCTGGTCTTCCTGACTCTGGGACTGGTAGGACTGGTACTCTATCCACTGCGCTACCTACTGGCCATATCTAGTCCATCCTATTCATTTTACAAATTCATATCCAGAGTCACACAAGTACAAATATCTCTGTGAAGATGTTAAGTTTGAGGAAGTAGAAATGTTAATGTTAGAGCCAGCTGACCTTTGTTAATTCTCCTATTTGATGCCCAGTATTAAGGTCATAGCATCATAGACTCAGATTTAGAGGTAGAAGGGGCCTTAGAAGTCAGCAAGCCCAATACAGACTCAGAGGTCACACAGGCAGTAAGTGACATCATCAGGGTTTGAACCCAGATCTTCTGACTCTAAATTCGATATTCCTTCCACTATATAAATGCTTTTTTTTAAAAAATTTCAGTTGTGTCCAGCTCTCTAGGACTTCATTTGGGGGTCTTCTTGGCAAAGATACTTGAGTGATTTGCCATTTCCTCCTCGGCTCCATTTTGCTTATGAGGCAGAGGGTTAAGTGATTTGCCCAAAGTCACACAGCTAAGAGGTGTCTGAGGCCTAATTTGAACTCAGGTCTTCCTGATTTAAGGCCCAGGAGTCCATCCACTGTACCACCTAGTTGCCCACAAATACTTTAAGGGCTGCAGTAAAAAATTAATAAGAAAAATGACCTCAAACATAATTCTCTTCTCTCCTCTCCCTAGGCATGTATTCTTTATGAATTCCTGTAATCTGGAATCCAAAGACCTCAAAATCAATTCCATTGCTCTCTGCGTCTCCAGCTGTCCTGAGGAACAGTTAGACACTCTGGAAGATGTCCATCTCTTTGCCAAGAACAATGGTAGGGATTAGAAATTCCCCTGCCCATGTGAATCTTGAGAAGTATAACATGCCATTGTCTTCATGATGGGGGACATTGTGAGCTGAGTTTCTTGGGGTGCCTTATTTCCTTGCATTGGATAATAGAGGTGACAGGTTTATCTACAGCTTGTCCAGTTTCATCCAGGTGTATCCAGATTTATCTGACACATTAGTTGCTCTGTGTGTATATGTGCTCTAGGCTGGGAAACACTTCTTCCCTCATGGAGAATGCTACTACCTTTCACCAGGTGGGCCAGTGCAAGATGATTTATTACCAGGGACAGGGAGGGTAATCATGTTAATTCAGAGAAGAAAGGAGAGAGAAGTCCCTGAATTTAGACTGGAGAAATATACTTATTTGTTTGCAGCAGTGCTTTCCCGACTCTCATGACTCTTTCAGTCCACTAAAATCTTCAGATCTTTTTTTTTCCCTCAAATAAACTGCTGTTTAACCTCGTCTCCACCTCCAAATATAGCATTCATCCTATTGCACAACACAACTGTGCTGCGTAATACCTACTGCTGCTGCTGGGGTGTGTAAAAAACCAGCTTCATTAAGAGAGCCATAGGCAGAAGGGACATCTCAGCTGACCCAGAGTCCTGATCAGCAGTCATCCTCAACCTCTCTTCCTAGCTCAGGCTCACTTGCTGTTTCACCTGTAGTTCAGTAAAGGGGATAATCAGTGCCTCAGAACAAGGGATTTGACAATATCTGGAAGGAGGGACAGTCATCTGCTAGACAAGATTTCCCTCAAGGCAGGAAATCAGGCTAGATCACAGAAATACGGAAATCCCCAGAAGCCACCAAACTCATCAGATTCTCGTCTCTCCATGTTTTGTGCTTTTAGGATCCTTCCTGTGTGTTTATAACTTGAATTATGTCAACTATACCCAAAGTCCAAGTGCTGCCTCCTTGTGTCCTAGGCTACCTGTTCCACCAAGGTAAGACATGGCCTGGACAATCATAGTCTGTTAGAGTGGGAGAGATTCCAGCTGTAGAGAGCTGGAAAGGGCTTCAGATGCCATCAAGTCCAAGGTCCGACTTTACAGAACCTGAGGCTCATTGAGATTAAATTGATTGATTGATTGATTGATCCAAAATCACCAGAGTAGTAGATAAGTACCAAAGTTAGAATTTTATTTGGGGTCTTCTTACCTTAAAGCCAGCGCCAAGTCAGATAGCATGCCTGAATTTGTATTTCGTTTCAAGTGGTGTCAAACCCAAAATAGAAGTGGAAACCACTAAACCATACACAAGGATCCCTGCAGGCCACATATTGACTTAGAATACCACATATTAATATTATCCAGCTTTATTGTTAAATATTTCCCTTTATTTTGGTTCAAGCCCCACTTGGGAATGTTGGGGGCAAATGTTTGGCACCTCTGATCTTGTCCATCTCTCAATCTTACAAATGTATAAAATGAAATGGAGAATAAAGAAGTGACTTATCCAAGGTTACACTACAAGAAAGAGGCAGATCCAGGGCTGTTGGTGGATTTCTAATCTATTTCTGTTGTGCTACAATAGCACTTCTCAATATTTTTTTTAATCTCAAGACCCCTTTATACACTCTTAAAAACTGAGAATCCCAAAGAATTTTGGTTTATGTAGGTTATATATTTACCATACTAGAAATTAAAAGGGATTCAAATTTAAATATTTATTAATTTGTTTAAAATAATCATTACAAACAATATTACATAACATAAATAGTATATTTTTATGCAAGTAACTGTGCTTTCCAAAAGGAAAGAAGTAAAGAGAAGAATGGCATTGTTTTATATATTTTTGTAATTCTCTTTAATGTCTAGTTTAATGGAAGATAATCCAGGTTCTCATATCTGCTTCTGCATTCAATCTCTTGTTTTAGTTGAAGTATATAAAGAAAATATGATCTCAGCCAGATATGTAATTGGAAAAAGAAAGTGTATCTAATATGCAAATAACATCTTAATATGATGAAAATCGTTTTTACCTTGAGGATCCCTGACAGGGTCCCTGGACCCCTATCTGGGGACCACACATTGAGAACTGTTACACTATAGTCTTCACAGAGTGTGTGCTTGAGTCAGGCCCTGTACTCGGTACTTTGAAAAGATACACAGAGGTAAGTTCCCCCGCCCTTGGGAGAAGGTTAGACCGTGATTACCAGGAGCATTCCATAGGGCACAGAGCAGTCTCTGCTTTTGCAGTTTAGAAAACAGAGCTCAGGGTGCATCAGTTTCATGGCGAAGGTCACCCAGCTAAGAAGCTAATAGGAGTTAAACCAAACCATTAGGCAACAAGATGTTGGATAGCACAAGGGAGAAGGTGTTTGGTTCTCCCCACTCATCCTGTGACCCCCTTCACTGAGCAGGAGTAGGGGAGGAGAGAACCCCTCCTCTTCTCCCCTATGATAGTGCGACCGACCGCTGATCATCAGAGATAGTAAATGCCTCCTTTACCATCTGCCCAAGGCTGCTTTGTTTATAGGCACACCCTTTATAGAGTTACCTTGAACAATGGTATTTCACAATAGCGTCATTAATATATTATTACCTCAATTAGGCCTTAGATCCACAGCCAATTGAAAGAGATTGACTTTTTGTAGCAAAAGAGTTCAGTTTGAGAGGTGAAGATGATATTTCTATCAGGAAATAATTATGGAAGGAGTCAAACTTTTTTTCAGAAGGGGAGATAGACCAAGCAGTGTTTGCTGAAAAAACAAAAAAACAAATGGATAAAAGAATGTCTACACTGGTCAGACTTTGAGGTGTAGGTGCTGGTGGTCAGGTTATAAAATACAGATACTGTAGTATGGTGTGATGGACAGCTAGGTGGCACAGTGGATAGGGTTCTGGGCCTAGGGTCAGGAAGACTCATCTTCCTGAGTTCAGATCTGGCCTCAGACACTTAGGAGCTGTGTGACCCTGGGCAAGTCACTTAACGGTTTGCCTCAGTTTCCTCAACTGTAAAATGATCTGAAGAGGGAAATGGCAAACCACTCCAGCATCTTTGCCAAGAATACTTGAAATGGGCTCAGGAAGAGTCAGACACAACTGAAACAACTGTACAGTATAGTGTGATATCTATAGATACTAGCACAGTGCGCAACACATAGTAAGCACCATGTAAACATTAGTAGGTGGTAGTAGTAGTAGCAGCAGCAGCAGCAGCAGTAGCAGTAGTACTAGTAGTAGTAGTAGTACTAGTAGTGATAGTAGTGGTAGTTAGTAGTAGTTAGTAGTAGTAGAGAGCTGGCCTTAGAGTCAAGAAAAGCTAGATTCAAGTCCTTTCTCTGACATACAGTCATATTGTGACCCTGGACAAGTTCCTTAATGTTGAAGCCTGTGCAACTCTCTAAAACTATAAGTTAAAAGTTATAGAAAAGGTGCTGTCCAGCATTGGTAGAGAGTTACCTGAGAATTCCCTGGACCAAATAAATCACTAGTCCACATTTATAGGGTGTTGTAATGTTGGCAGAGTCCTTTGCGTCTGTTATCTTATTTGATCCTCACAACCCTGGGAAGTAGGAGTTATTATTATCCCCATTTTATAGTTGAGGAAACTGAGTCAGCAAGAGGTTTCGTTTCAGTAACTTGTCGAGAGTCACATAGCTAGTAAGTGTCTGTGATAGGATTTGAATTTAGATCATTCTGCCTGCACGTTTAGTGTTCTATCCACTAAGTCTCCTGGCTAAACAACCTGGTGAGTTAGTTAATCCATCAATACACCCATCTTGGCCAAATGCTACAGATGGACAGTGAGCGAGGCCCCAAACAACGTTTCAGAAACTACTCAGTACTTCAGGGATTCCAAACTTCTTCTTCCTACCCACAAAAGTCCATTTTTCCAGCAATACTTTTCTCCCAGTGCTCCTGGCTCCCATGGCTAGGAGTCATGGAACACTATGGGCTTAGAGGAATTCCAACGGGACGTGACCTAGAAGGCCAAAGAAAGATGCACGGGGAGAATAAGTCAGCTGTAGGATTTAACCCATCGTCCCTTACAGGCCAGAAGAAGCATCAGAGATACCAGCCAAGTCTTGTGTGCCCAGAAGAGGAAGGGGGCAGTCATGTAACAAGAGCAAAGGACAAAAAGACATGAAGAGATTGGAATCCTGGTGGGAGGGACCTTAAAAATCATAGGATCATAGATTTAAAACTAGAAATTACCTTAGAGGTCACTGAGTCCAATTTTACAGATAAGGAAACTGAGGATGGGGGAGAGAGGAATTAAGGGGGGGGGGTGGTAAGTGACTTAGAACTTCCTTGAAGCCAGCTAATTAATCATTTGAACCCTGGTCTTTGGATTCTAAGTCCAACCCTATTTCTTCTGTACTAGGCTCCCAGATATGATTTGATGCGGTGGGTGAGGCAGAGTTCTCACTGATAAGATCACAGTTTCATTGAAGGACAAGTATTTGTATTATGCTGTCGACAGACCCCACTGTCAAAGTTGTGAAATTGTGCTGTTACGTTGTCCAACCAATCTGTCCCCTGTAATGCTAGTTACAGAACAGTTACCAACTTCAGGTGGGATATGCAGCTAGGTGGCACAGTAGATAGAGCACCAGGCCTAGAGTTGGAAGACTCATTTTCTTGAGTTCAAAGATGGCCTCAGACACTTACTAGCTGTATGATCCTGCGCAGGTCATTTAACCCTGCTTGCCTCGGGTTTCCTGAGCTAGAGAAAGAAATGGCAAACTGCTCCAGTATCTCTGCCAGAAAAATCCCAAATAGGGCAACAAAGAATCAGACACAACTGAAAATGACTAAACAATGGCAAGCAAAGCACTGAGGAAACAGAAAGAAAACTAAGACAGTGCCATCTCTCAAGGAGCTCACCTTCTAGTGGAAGAGAAAACATGTATGGAAGGCTTCAAGTCAGATAGAAAAGATCCACATCTTTGGGGTGCAGCCACAAAGCAGAGGGTCATGCCTCTTCTTCAGTGTATTTAACCCAAAAAATCACGTCCTTTTCCGATGTTGCGCCATTTGACCATACCAAGGCCTTTGGGGACAAACACTTTCTTTTCTGGGTCTCTATTAGATGTGACTTGATAACACTTGAAGATCACACTTGAAGGAGGAATTAATTGAAAGACTGCATCTACACAAGGGTTGCTTCCCAGAATCCTAGCTGTTGACATTGGACTGGAAGCATTGCTATTCTAAAAAGTCTTGGGCTCAGTGTCCTGACCTGACTACCATGGGGCCTGAGGGAAGATGGTGATCAAGGTGAAGGTAGTAATTCAGCTTGCCTGACCCAAGTAGCCTTCTGTCTCTCCTTCAGGCAATCTTGCTGTTTAACTTCAGCTAGTCTGTCTTGGCAGCCCCTGAAAGTGGCAGTTGGTTAGCATTTGGTGAAGATGACTGGTCCATTGTCAACAGCGCTTCCTTCCCTGAATGATGGTTGTGAAGGCTGAGCTGGAAGTAGGACTGCCACCAGTAGAGGGTGCTGCCATTCCCAGGGTTCTTGCATTTAAATGCCTTTTGGAGGTAGTTGGTGATGAGGAAAGTGGGCGCCATATTTACAGTATTTTCTCCTCTCAATGATGGCTGCTATTTCCAGGGCTCTTTGGTTCAGGGTCCTGGACCATCCCAACCAGAGTCAAGGGGGAGATGGTGGTCAAGGTGCTAGTGGTGGTTTGATTTCTCTCTCATGTGCTGCCTCCCATCTCTCCCTCAGGGATCTTGCTGCTTCACGTAGGGTGGCTGGCTTGCTCTGTGAATGGTATATCTCTTCATTTTATCCACAAGAATAGGTTTTGTCAGCATCAAATAGTGATTGGAACTGAATCTGTGATTTTGTTGATTAATTCCAGAAAAGAAATGCACCAGTGCAGGTCAGCACCCTCTCTATGGCTTAGATTCTTAGAAGATTGCTTGGAGCCCCAAGAGGTTAAATGATTTGCCCAGGGGTCGCATAATCATCTGTATGTGTCTGAGGCAGGATCTGAACCTGAGTCTTCCTGGCTTTGAGGCCACCTTTCTATCTACTATGTTCTGTTTACTCTCAGTTCTAAATGCTTTACTCGAATCTAGCTAAACTGTTATCAACAGCATTCCCTAAATCTACTAATCAGGTAACCACATCAAAAAAGAAAATGTCACATTCTCCATGAAGCTCATGCTAGCTCTTTGTGATCACTGCTTTCTTTTCTAAGTATTCACTAACCATCCCTTTAATAACATTTTATAAATTTTATCTGGAATCGAAGTCAAGCTCACTGGTCTACAGTATACAAACCTTATACTCTTTTCTTTTTGAAAATTGAAGTATTTGCGCTTTTGGTCCTGTGACACCTCTTCCACTCTCCATAATATTTCTTTCTTTTAGAAAAAAATTTTATTAATACTCTTTGTTTTTGCAGCACAGACAGATCTAGTTATATCTCCTTCCCTTTGCATTACCCCCACCACTACCAAAAAAACAATTTCTATAATCTTCCAAAGATCATTTCCAGTGATTCAGTAATCGTCTGCCAGCTTTTTGGGTCCATAGGGGTATAAATCATTTGTCTGGTAAGTTGAAGTCATCAAGTTAGGTCCTTTCTTACTATCTCCCTATTCATTTTGGGTTTCAACCCTCTGTTAGTGACTTTTGTTCTGTATTTTCAATCCAAAGACCATTCATCTTCTCAGAGAAAACAAAAGCAAAAATATAAGTTGAAGAGTTCTGTCTTCTCCCAATCTGATGTCGTTATCCTATGCACCCCAAACAGCGATCCTACCCCCTCTTATTCCCATCATAGCTAAAAGTGTCTCTGCATTCCGTTTGTGTGAAATACCTGAGAAATATCGATATCTTAAAGAGAAGTAATGGAAAAACCAAACACATCATAGGCATTCAGTAATAGAATTGCAGGTCAAAGGTGACTGGAGCTGGTCTTGTGCTAATTCTTTTAAAGTCAGTGCCATTTGTTCCCAGTAAATTTAAGAGACAGGGAGAGTTGTTGGGGAGGAGAGCAAAGCACTCCATTTCTTGGGAATGTCATCTTCTAAAGATTCTGAGATGTCAAACATACACTGGTGAAATAGAGCCGTGCTGGGGAAGAAAATAACAAGCGTCTTAAGAGCTCACAGCAAAGTTATACAACAGCTGAAGACAAAGAAATAAAAACAGCACTGCTTGTAACTGAAGCTGGGGAAACAACTGCAGGACAATGGAGTTTTTAAAGTTGGAATTTAACCAGGGCAAACTGAACTTGAACTTCTGGCTGAGCATTGGATCTGAACACTACAGGAGGGTTTGGGGCGATGCCCTTCGGTTTTTTTATTTTCATTTTTTTTTTTTGTTATAAACTTAATAACTATCACCAAAAACTACAAAATAAGTACACAAAAATAAGGAATGAACTCTTAATGGAAACCATTATTAGCATTTAACAAAATAGAACAAAATAAATCAATGACAAGTGATAAGTATGTTTGCTCCGTGTCCTCAACCAAGTCTTTCTGAAGTCCTGCTGTTTGGGACTCTCTTTTCTTTGAATGGCCCTGTGATTTCTTCAATCTAGAGATATCCCAAGGGGTCAAGAGAACCTGAGTTCAAATGTGATTTGAGACACTTACTAGGTGTGTGACCCTGGGCAAGCCACTTTACCCTGTTTGCCTCAGTTTCCTCATCTGTAAAATGAGCTGGAGAAGGGAGTGGCCAACCCCTCCAGTATTTTTGCCAAGAAAGCCTTAAATGGGGTCATGAAGAGTAAGACAAGTATGAAACAACTGAACAGGGAGAATCCCAGTCAAGTACTTCCATGATGAATACAAATGAGAATTTGTTCTATAACTTATAGGAAACTTATGGAGAATTACCTTTGGCTTACATTTCTCTTTTCCTACACAGTTGTGGTGACAACTCTTCTCTGTGTTGTGTGTGTACACATGCACACATATATGCATATATATGTATATATACACATATGTATCTGTATATATTTTAATGTTTGCAAGTGCTTAATGTATGTTATCTCATTTGATCCCAACAACAACCCTGGGAGGTAGTTGCTATCCCCATTTTGCAAATGAGGAAACTGAGACTCATAAAGTGACTTGCCCAGCATCCCCCAGCTTAGTAAGCTTGTGATGTGGGATTCAGACATGGGCCTTTCAGCATTCTATCCAGTGACCTGTAAATGTGTGTGTGTGTAGCTTTTTTCTGTTGATTAGACATGGGTATATTAAATTCAGAACAAAACTAATAGTTGAAGTCCAGGTGGATATCTTGCCAGAAGAATGAATTATGCCATCTAATCCCGTGCTGGTGAAAAAGAATGCCCTCTATCATGCATTGAAGCTATCCCATGATACCACTGCTCTCCTGTAGACATTAGTCTCCTAATTTTAACTCCTTAGGTAAAGTCCAAGATGAACAAATCCAGTTCCCTGTCTATCGAATGAGCTGAAGGGGACCAAGATTATCTCCACAATTCTGTTCCCTTCTCTGCCCAGGTGGAGTGGGGAGTTTTATTTTGGGTTGTTCTGCTAGGGTGTTTTTTATTTTTTTGAGAGGTAAAAATCTTATCCTGACCTAAAACTGGCAAGACTGGGAGACGGTTAAACTTGAGATGTTTGACTGTGGCACCAGAGGACATTTTCCAAATACCTTTCTCTGACTAAGCCAATTGTTTTCTCCTTCTTTATCGGTCCCTGGGATGGCTAATACACCCTTTCCAGCAATGCCCAAGTATCAAGGACACCCTCCAGGTTTAAGAGACAAAATCTCTTTGCTCAGTAATGGAAACTTGGCTCAGCAGATAGCACTGGTGCCTATCTTCTTCCATCTTAGAGTATCCCTCCATGTCTGGTGCTGTGTAGGACTTCCAATTTTAAGAATATAAGTGAAAGAATTAGAGTTCTGGTTTTTTCATTGTTTATAATTTACAGATACCATATTTGTACACCATTGTTTCCTATTATATGTTATTATGATTTCTGTTTATCCTTTTTCCTCAAACAGCAATTCAAGGCAGCCTACATGAGCAACAATTCAGTGTAGTGGATGGAATGCTTATCTTTGAATTGTGGGTTCAGATATGACCTCTCACGTTGACTCAAGGTGTGACTCTAGGCAAGTCATTTAACTTTTAGGTCTCTGACTACTCTTGAGACCTTTTTTGTTTGGGGCCGTTTTGCTACCAAAGAATCTCCTGGGAGTTGTTTCTTCATCTGTTCAGGGCTTTTGGTCCCACCCTCAATCTGTGCTTCAAAAAGTGGGGGCAGAAGAATTTGGCAGGCAGTTGGGCTAGCACCAGCTACCCTTGTGTAGAAAACTAAAGAACTGCTAAGAATCTAGGAAAGTAATTATGAGGGTGGAATTCAAGGAATTATGGCCCAGGAAAGATAAGGCAAGAAGATAGCATCTTCCAGTTCTTGCTTTTTTGGAAAAGTCCTTGGGAGAAAAATCTTTTCTCTATATCCCTCCCTCCAGCTTGTCTTGGGCCAGAGATGCATGTTTGGGGAGGGACCAGTGACTCCTCCCTCAGGGCTATATCTGTCCTGGGGATGCTGTTCCCCCCTAACTTTCTATCGCTTTCTTGTTCCTGTCCAGCTTCTTATACTTCCAGAAATTTTGTTTTTGCAGGAGCTACCAGTATATCTGGTTTCCAACTCTTCCAGAGTCATGGTGGACATAGGTGCGCATAGAAGAGTCGATCAGGATTCTCTGAGTCAGGCTGTAGGGCTCTGTTTGTAGATATTGACCCCTAAGGCGTACATGGTGACCAGGACTGGGTCCTTGCATGTACCTGGGTCCTTTAGGGACTCTTCAGGCAAGGCCTTGCTTTTCCCTCTATTACTTGCTTCTCCATGTATCCCAGAAAATCTAGGGTACAGAGAGCGGCAATGCCAAGCAACTAGGAACTCTGTAAGATAATTCTACTCTGAGCGATTCCAAAACTGCACTGCATCACTATCTTTAGGTCTTACCTATTAAGTCATAAATGGGCTTCCATCATCATTGGGTGCAAAGTTCCCAAACTGGGAATTTCCCATGTTAACTGTTAAGTCGAAGGCATTAAGTAGATACAAAGACACAGATGATAAGATTCCTACCTTCAAAGAACTTACATTCCATTGAGGGATACAACATGGGCACAAATAATTATAATACAGGGGAAACTGAAGGAGAAGAGAGCTCTCATAAAGGCAAAATCAGAGAGGCTTCACAGAGGACAAGGTAGCAATTGTACAAATTATTGCCCAGTGAATTTGGTAAAATTTTTATTAGTTTGGAAAAGGGAAAGCAAATTGGTGTGGAAGTGAGCAAGCTGGTCTCTCTCTTGCCTTAATACCTCTTCTTCCTCTTCAGTGACTAGGCTAATCAGTTACCAAAATACCTGAGTGCTTAATGTAAGCACTTTGCTAGAGACACGCACACGCACACGCACATGCACACGCACACACACACACACACACACATACTTCCTGCCAGATGCTTACAGCCTATTACATAGGACTGATAGTGAACAAGACAGTACATGAGAGAATATTAAAATGATGCCATTGGGACAGTTAGAAAGATAATGTTTGACGAAGTGCTTATCATACTCCACAGTTGAGTGCATCCAAGAACTAGAGAGGGGAAAAATATGTCTTACCTCTACTCCCTAAGGAAGTTTCTGTGTCCTCAGTCCTGTTCCTCTCTATCTGAAAGCAGTGATATGGAAAACGTCTTAGACTCCTCTGTCCAGCTGAGCTGGGACTTTCTCTTCTAGTCTTCTGTTCAATCTCCCTTTTTCCCTCCCTCACTAGAGACTGGGGCAAAGAGGGACATCTACTTATGGGGGTCTGCCTGGCAGAGAACCCCACTTGTCTGTTACAGACAGTGAGATGAAAGACAAGCTTGTGCTCTGAAGAACAGAGAGAGTCCCGGATTCTCAGCACTCAGATAGTCCCCTTGACCACCAATCAGTCAGTTAGCCATTAAGTACCTACAGTGTGTCCAGCATGGGGATACAAAAGAGACCAGAACAGTCTCTGCCCTTAAGAAGTTTACAATCTAATGATGTGAGCCAAGCCAGGATATGATATCTTAGCTTGTGTGCTCTGTGAAACAGAATTTCTCAGAGATATCCCTCCTCCCTTAGCACACTCATTTACAACCATACTCAGTAAAGCTATGGAAAACATTAATTAAACAACAACCAAAGGCCCTCCCCCACATACATACACACACATATGCACAAGCTGTTTAACCTGTTACCAGGTTAAAGATCTGTATAAAGGGGGTAACAAGGTCTAGGTGACAAAATCTCTGTCTGGGTAGTTGGAAGGGGGAGAAGTCACCCTCAGGTTTAATGGCCAGTGCCACATCCAGTGGATGACTTGTCTCCTAGAGCAGTCTCTGCTCGATCTCCTTACCCATGTCTCATTGCCCCCAAACTTCATTCAGCAACAAGATTTTAGGTTTTTTCTTCCCAGACTCACAACCATGATCACCAACTCCCTTCCCCTGGTGAACTTTCTCATTAGTCCCAGGATACTTACAGGAGGGACTACAAAAGAAAGACCACTCCTTTTCAGGAAACTGATGCTCTTTTCATGGTTAAACATCACTGATGGGGACATAGGGCAAGGAAGGTTATGCCAATGGCAGAGAGAGCATTGACCCTGGGGGGTGGGGTCGCAGCACTCCTCATTCCCCAGTGCAACCTTCAGATTCTCCCTTTACTGCCATCATTTGGCCAGTTCTGTGAAATACATCACCCAAGCCACATCCTAGAGGCAGCAAGGTGACATAGCAGATAGAGCACTGGACATGGATTCAGGGAGACCTGAGTTCAAATCCAGTCCCAGATACTTCCGAGCTGTGTGACCCTGAACTAGGCACTTAACCTTTCGCTGCCTCAATTTCTCATCTGGAAAGTGGTTCTGATAATAGCACCCACTTCCCAGGATTGTTGTAAGGATCAAATGAGACACTGTTTGTAAAGCCCTTTGCAAACCTTACAGCACTATGGAAATGCTAACTGTTGATATTATTGTCCTTTATCTACCGGCCTCCCAGTTATTCCTCTTTTCTTTTTTTTTTAACTCGAGAAATTTATTTTACATTTTGTTATTCTTAAACTTGTCCAATTGCAAGCAAATAATCCATACAGTATAACTCTTTGGTATATTTTTTTTTCAGGCAGGTAAGAGTAACAACCAAGAACACATTGAAAATGAGTTTACATTAAGTAACCGATTACAATATACAGTGTACAAATGGTCATTCAGTTACATTTACAACATGGTCCAATATAAACACTGCTTAAAAGTAGACCACTCTTATATAAAACACAGACGTATACAGTTTTCTTACGGGCCCAAGAGAATGAACACACATCACAGGTTTTTTAAAAAAGTTACATCACAGAGTCTCTAAAAGTTCAGGTACAAAAATGTATATAAGCTTGTGGATTTTGGCAGCAAATAGTCAAATGCATGCCAGGCTATCTTATTCTTGCTGGCAGGTGCTGCCTTTCTCTTTTCTTAAGGAGTTCAGTACCTGTCTCCCTGTTTTCCTTTCTTTTCCAACTTCTGTTCTTAAGGAAGGCACTTCAGTATTGGTGTTAATGCTCCCTTAAACATCCTAATTTCTTAGCCCTTTAGTCTTTGAGTCCTTTGATGTACACATGCACACACACATACTTTCTCAGATTATGCTCTGAAACTGAAGTTGCAGCAAAGTTGCTGAACTTCATTGATAGAGGGAGTTTCCTGATCCAGGAATTCCATATGCTAGTGAAGTCACAGGATCAATCCTTATCCTACATGAAATTTTTACATATACATACATAAGTATAAGTTATCAAAGTAATGACAAAATTGCTCAATGTCCTCTTCTGTACTACTCTTTGTTTCATGTGAATTTTTAAATGTTTCATTGATCCCTTTTGGGAGGGATACCCACCCCCACTGCCCCTTTCTTTGTCTGCCATCTCCACCAAATAGATATCTTCCCACATAACATGTATAAAGTCAAGCAAAAGAAATCAACTCATTGGCCACACCTGCAGCCACAGTATGATGGATGGTCTTCCTGTGGTGTTGAATAGGAGGAGAAAGAAAAAGGAGTTAGGGGAGAGAAAAGAGACCAGACAGATAGACTAGTGGTTTAGGAGGTAGAGGCAAAGTCATGACTGAGAATGAGATGAGAAAGAAGTGTAAGTACGAGAAAGGAGGGGAAATAGCACCCTAGACTGGTTTACAGATCTCTCAGTTCCCCTTAGGATGTGAATGAGCTTAACATGAAAAGGAGACCAGTCCAGGCTCAAGGTCAGTGGAGTTAGAGTGGTTGGTACCTTGGTTTTTCTGAGTGGCTTCTCTGAAAAAAACAAAACTCTAAGCATTTTGCATATAGTGATAGTTTGGCTATGGCATCACTTATGCCCAACTACTGCCTTCCTTGTTCATTGATGGATTGGATTATGTATTATATTATATTATATATTAAACACCTGTATATGTTACAGACTCCTCATTTAGTGCATCAAAGGCTTATTGAATACTTCCTATATGCAGGACATTGAGAATGCAGAGGTAAAAACAAATCAGTCCCTGTCCTCAAGAACCTTACAGTTCTTCTGGGGAGATATCATCCGTACATAGACGAAGGCAAGGTAGTTTGAGGAAGCAGAGAGCCCTAACATTTGGGAGAATCATGGAAGGTTTCATAAAGTCAAGCTTTGGAGGGAAGATAAGGAATCTGAATGGCAGAGGGGAGGGGGGATTGCATTCTAGGCACTGAGGTGTTGGCAGGGAGTGAGAGAGGAAGCTTTTGGGAAACTAGTAGAACTAGTACTGAGGAATCACTCCTGGACCCACAGGACCTGGGACACTTACTCCACTCACTGTTTTGTACTGAGGTAGTTTGGACTGGGTTCAGTCCTAGGAGCAGCACATCTCCAGTTAAAGGGGTTAGGAACTCCTTTCTCAAATTCTTAAACATGTTAATTCTGCCAGCCCAACACTCTAGGGAAAAAATTACTTAAAGTTTATGGAATGGCTCATATCTAGTGAGGAGGGTGTAATGTGTATAATATTTATATGTATCTATGTGTGTATATCTATACATATGCATATATGTATGTATATATGTATATAATGTGCATCATATAAATTAGTTGTGGGACAGATAATTTATTCCTACACACCAAAGGAATGCTAAATACAGGATATGCCATAAGCATGAATGAACAGAATGAAACAAATTCAGTAATTTAACTTATAACTACTGTTACAGTCAAAATATAAAGCAATTTGCAGTACTGGTGACTAAACATTTCACACTTCACCTCGACTCAGCACTATCCTTACACCTCTGCAGGCAGAATGACGAGGCTTGAGCTCTTCCTTTCTTATCTGTGGCTATCCCCTTCAAGAATGCTATTGGAGCTGCTTCAGATTCCCCTCCTGCCTCCTTGCTGCACCAATGGTAACTCCAGAGCCCCCTAGAATTCACCTGAAAAGTCAAAATCAATAGTGCCAGCCAGAAACTAGCTCTTTTCACTGTCATAGCACTCTGCCCCGGCAACTGTCATGAGGAGGGAGAATGACCAAGAGAATACTTAAGGTTTACTGTATGGTACTAGAATACCAAGTCCTTTCAGCAGTGGGTCACCTGGAAGCAACCAGGGAATTTATCATCTCCAAAATGCCCTAATGCTGAACCACACATGTATCTATCCAGAAACATGCAAGAGAATATGCTCCTGTGCTTTGCTGAAGAATGAGATAGCTCCTACTCCACAGGAAATGGAAGATTAACCATGAGGAGTTTATCAAAGAGAGGGAATGAAATAATATGGTCAGAGCTATGCTTTAGGAATAATATTTTGACAGCTGTGTGGAGGATGACTTGAAGATGGATGAATCTACAGGCCAAAATTAGGGGGCTACAGTGGTAGGCCAGAAATGAATGATAGGGACCTAAACTGGTGTGGTAGTTTATTAAGTCTGATAGATGCATCTGAGTCGTAGAGTTTTAATTGGTGGGACTTGCCAAGTAATTAGACATAAGGGAGAAGGACAAGCAAATAACTCTGAAGTTATGAACTGGGAAGATGATGGTACCCTCAGTAGAAACAGAGAAGTTTAGAAGAAGAGAAGGTTTTGGTAAAAGATACTGAGTTCAGCTTGGGGTGTGTGAAGTCTGAGATGCTGATGGGATAGGGATATCTAGGTTGGAGATGACCAGCAGATTGCTAGTATTGAAGGACAATAAATAATCTGGAAATCATCTGCTTAGAGATGGTAATCCAAGGGGATGGATGAGATTCCCATGGTAGAGGTAAAGAAAGAATAACCATGAGAACAGTGTACACAGTATATTGATCATAACGCTAAAAGGCAGTTAAACATTTAGAAATTTTAATGACAGTCTCAGTTCTGAAAGACTGATGATGAAACCCACCTCTCTCCCTGCAGTGTATAGCTGGGGAGCTGGAGGTGCAGAATTCAGTACACACTGTTGCATGTTGGCACCGTATCAGTTGATTTTGCTTTGGTGCATTTGTTTGCCAAGGGGAAAGCTGTGGTATGAGAAACAAAAGGCAAATAAAATTTAGTGAAGCAATCAAAAAGAAAAAAAAATGGGAGAGATTGTTGGTAACTTTGGAGAAAGCAGTTTCAGTGGATTGTAGGCTCAGAAACCAAAGGGTTAAGAAGTGGGTATGGAGGAAGTAGAGAAGGCCAGTGTAAACTTCTCTCCCTAGGAATCTGGCACTAACAGGGAGGAAAGCTAAGGATGATAGCTTAACGGTGCCAAGATGGCTGGCAGCAGGAGAAGATGTTTACATTAGCAACCATCAACTCTAAACCACAGACATAATGGGCAGCAGGAGGTTGAAGTTAGGGAGCCAAAGGACAAGGGATCTGACCACTTGCTTATCAAAGCAGAGGACCAGTCAGTCGTAATGATGGTCCGGAAGGTCATGTGGGAAAGGGATCTCTGATCCCCTTCACTTCACTCTGAGCAGCTCTTTTGTTTTCTGTCTCTATCTGGCACATTCCTGCAGGTGGGCTGGGGCTGGGTCTAGAGGCAGGAAGCTTAGTGGTAAGGAGCAATAGAGTCATATATTGAAAGAGATCACAATTCCAGAAGGGACTGTTACACTCTCCCCTCCCACTGCACTCAGTATGGAAATAGGGCTATGGTAACTGCCTCCTTGTTCCTTGCCCCATGGTAGTATGAATAGAATTCTGGACTTGGAACCAGTAAGAGCAAGGTTCAAATCCCACCTCGGTTAACTTAGAAACTGTAAAACTGTGTAGTCATGAGCAAGTTACTTAAATTCTCTGCCTCTGTTTCCTCATCCGTAGAATGGAAATAACATTTATCTTGGAGTGGCCACTTCACAAAATTGTTGTGAAGCCCAGATGAGATGGTGTATAAAAAGTGCTTTAAGGTCTTTAAGGCATAATATAAATGTCATTACTGTTATTGTTCTGAGGTGGTCACAGCAAACATTCAGTGCTAAATGTCAAGTAGTTACTGCCCTCTGCAGATGTCAGCTAGAAAGGCAGAGGGAACTTGTATTATTCTTATCTCTGAATCCAAGTAGAAAGAGGCTGGAGGCCTCTGTAACCTCCTGATCAGTGGCCATGCAGGCTCTGCTTGGAGCTCCCTCTGGAGGCAGCCCCTTCCACTCTAGGATGGCTCAGATGATTAGAAGTTTTTATATAAAACCTAGATCTGCTTCTCTACAACTGTTGGTCTTAACTTCTATTTTTGCCCTCTGGCGCCAAGCTGAATGTATGAGAGCCCTTTGCTACCTTGGCCTTTGTGAGACTTTTCATGCTAAATTCTGCTAATATATTCCGCTGAACATTTTATGACGAAGTGTTCAGTTGCCTTCCATCTGTCTCATGGCAAAGTCTCTTTCTCTCTTCAGAAGATCCTCTGAGGCCAGCAGTCTTATTAATGTGCTCTGATCTGTAATAGCCATAATTGATAATATTCCAGTGCCAGCATCCCCTTCCCCTTCCACCAAGTTCTTTAGGAAACATGATTCTAATCATGGAAACTTGTAATAAATAGTTGTTGCCTAGCTGGGACACAAAGGGCTAGGACATGTTGGGAGGAAGGTTAGATTTAAAAGTCAAAAGATCTGAGTTCAAGTCTCAGATGTGACACCTTTGCCAAGTCAGTCAATCAATAAGCATTTATTAAAGAGCTTCTGTGTGTTGAAACAGCTAGGTGGCTCAGTAGATAGGGCACTGGGTGTGGAGTCAGGGACACCTCAGTTTAAATCTGACCTCAGACTCTTACTATGTGCAGGACGCTGGACAAATCACTTAACTTCTGTTTACCTTAATCCACCAGAGAGGGAAATGCCAAACCACTCTGATATCTTTGCCAAGCAAACCCCATGCACACTACTGACATGCTGTGGTCCACAGGGTCATGGAGAGTCAGACACAACTGGATGGCTACACAAGAGCAACGTGTCAGGCACTATGCTAAATCCTAGGGATATAAAGAAAGTGAAAAGACAGTCCTGGAAAGTCATTTAACCTCTCAGTGTCCCAGGCAACTCTAAGACAACAGAACAGGTCTTTATCTGCATGGGTAAAAGACATTTCCTCATAGGGAGCTGACTACACAAATGAAATCACAGGCAGGTTTGTCCCAGAAAAGAAAAAAAAAATAATTGTTATTCCTTCAGTATGAGTTAATAATTTCTAAAACTCACCTGATCTCCATCATATCCAGAACATAAGATGCTCCGAGCCGCTGAACACGGTCACCTTGATGGCTTTAGTTCACATCTCTGGTGTTTTGGGAATGAGAAGTTTGGAAATTGGGGTGGGAGGGATGGGGAGCAGGGGTCAGCCGGTATTATTATAGTGGACAGAACACTGGGCCTGGAGTCAAAAATACCAGAGTTCAAATACAGACTCAGAACCTGGGCAAGTCACTTAAATTCTGTTTGCCTCAATTATTTCAACTGTAAAATGGGGGTAATAATAGCACCTACCTCTCAGAGTTGTGAGAATCAGATGACATAATATTTGTAAAGTGCTTAATACATAGTACCTATCACATAGAAAGTTCTCTATAAATGTTAGTTATTATTAATACTTACTATAGCTCTTGTATATGTTTCCATACTAGCTTGAAGGACTTACAACAGCACTAATATCCATCCTATTTTTAATTTTTAGCAAATCTTTCCCTTTGTTCAACCGCTGCATCCCTCAGACCCCTGAGTGCTACTCAAAATTTGCATCTGTTCTGATCAATGATGTGGACACCCTCCATCGCATCCTAAGTGGAATCATGTCAGGGAGAGGCACGGTGCTCGGCCTGTGTATCCTTGCAATAGGTAATTTTCTTTTTTGACTGCTTTTGACAAGGGTGTAGTGAATTCCTGTGAGCCTAGAACTGGGTTGGCCCTTGTCCTGTGTGAGTACTCACCTCCTCGCTTAGCCAAGTGGAATTTAGCTTCATGCCTGCATTCCTTGTGTTGGACTGAGAATGAAGGTCCTTCAGCTTATTTCACTTAGCTGTCAGCACTTGGGCCTGAATTTTTCATGGAAATATTTGAAAAATGTCAAAAATCCTAAAGTCTTAAGTCATAACAATCCAGGGTCCTTCACCTGTTTAGCTAAAGAAGAGGTCAGCAAACATTTACTAAATGCCTCCTGTGCTCCCAGCACTGTGGTGGTCTCTGAGGGAGGTCTAGCATTGACATCAGATGTGACAATGATGATGGATGACACTTATGTAATACCTTAGGTTTTCAAAGTATTGTCTGGTGAAAGGAGAACTAGATAACTTAGCTTCTTCCCTCTGATGCTTACTGCCTGTGAGATCCTGGGCACATGCCTTCATCTCCCAAAGCCTCAGTTTCCTCATCTGTCAAATGAGAGGTTGGAGGAAGCCTTCTGGCTCTAGGTCGATGATCCCATCTATACCTCATAAGAGGCTTGCAACGGCCCTGTGAAGTTGGCACTACTCTTATCCTCATTTTACAGGTGACAAAAGTGTGCTTCAAAGAGAGTTAAGTAATTGACCCAAGGTCACACAATCAGAAAGTGTCATAGGCAGAGTTCAGACTCCTGACTCCAAGTCATATCCCTGCAGCTAAGCCTCTCCTACCCTCAAGAGGCATGTAGTCAAGTAGGGAGAAAAGTCACCCTTGTACATAGTTTTAGTTCACAACGTTGCATGACAGGTGTGTTAGAGAGCTGCCAAACAAAGTGAAATGAGCAGAACCAGGTGAACATTATACCTGTTGATAATAACATTGTGCACGATTAACTGTGATGGACTTAGCTCTTCTCAGCAGTATAGTGATCCAAAGAATTCATGATGGAAATGTTGTCTACGTCCAGAAAAACTCTGGATTCTGAATGCAGATGGAAGCAGACTATTTTCACTTTATTTTTTGTGGCTCTTTTCCTTTTGTTCTGTTTCTTCTTTTACAAGGTGACTCATATGGAAATATGTTTCACACAATTACACATATATAACCTACATCAAATTGCTTACCTTCTTAGGGGGAGGGAGAAAATTTGCAACTCAAATTTTTATATAAAAAATTAATGTTGTATGTAACAAATCAAATTGTTTGCCTTCTCAAAGAAGGAGGGTGGGGAGAGAGGAAGGGAGAGAATTTGGAACTCAAAATTTTTAAAACAAATGTTAAAAATTATTTTTTACATGTAACTGGTATGAAATAAATGAATTTTATATTAATTAATTTTATTTTATGTAATAAATTATGTAAATAATCATTAATTTTTAATGAATGTTTAAAATTATCTTTACATATAAATAGAAAAAATACGATACTATTTTTAAAAGAGAGAGTTGCTAAGCCCAGTATTATATGAAGCTGAAGGGGGCTCTTGCTGGCAACATAGGGAGAGCGGGATTAAAGGAGACACCTTGGAAAAGGTGCTTTTGTATTGATCTTTAAAGGATGAGTATGAGTCCCACAGAAAAAGCAGACAGGGGCATTCCAGGTATAAGGAAAGCTGAGCAAGGAGAGCTCTGTGCATGTGTGTTTGCAGGTGGGGAGTTGTCCAGACTGACTGGGGAACAGGGGGAAAGAGTAGTAATAGAAACAAGACTGGAAAGCCAGGGTGACCCCAGACCTCGGGAAACATTGGGGGAAAGATCTTGGATTCATTTCAGTCAGCATTTATTAAAGTCCGTAGCGTGCTAGGTAACAACACGAGGCAATGGAGTACAGAGACAAAGGAAATAATGCCTTTCAGGAGTTTACCTTTGACCTTCATGTTAAATTGACAAACTTGCAATACATTGGAGCTAACATTTCTTTTAATCCCCAGTCCTAGCCCCCATCATCCCTCCATTCTCATATGAGGCAAAAAGAATTCAGAAATGTAGGGTTGCAGACCAGTCATTTAGCACTGAGGCAAAACCAGTTTGGAATTTGAAACTCCATATTTCTGTGTAATCATAATAATTCTGTATTTAAGGAGCTATGTTAAGGCCCTGGGGTCCCAAAGAGAGGCATGACATAGACCCTGCTCTCTAGGATCCAGCAAATCTTACTTATAATCTTACAATTCAGCAAGATCCTGGCATTTCCAAATAATTAATGGGTCATTGTTTTGAGTAGGTCAGACTTCATGCAACTAAGCACTCAGCATAGAGCCCAGCACATAGTAGGTGTCTAATAAATGTCTTATTGATGGATTGATTAATCCATCTCTCTTAACAGAGCTGAGCTGTTCTTAGGATCTCCACTTGGCAATGTTCAGATTTCCCCAGAAATTTTCGAGCACATGTGAAGCTCCTGGTTCTTCCAGAAGCTGCAGTGGCCATTATGCATATTAACCCTATTCTCCTTGTTGTTGGCATGTGTGATTTCTTCCCTTGTTTTTGCAGCCCTGTCGCTGACCATGGTGTTCACCTTCCGATTCATCACCACCCTGCTGCTTCATATTTTCATTTCCTTGGTTGTTTTGGGCCTCTTGTGTAAGTATTTCTACACAGCTTGTGTTTTTGTTTTCATCGCGATCTGTGATTTTATTGATTCAGGGAACTAGCAATATGAAAATGCCCTCTCTCAACAAACACATTTTTGACTTAGAGAAGCTGACTAGCCCAGGGTCACACAACCAGTATGTGTCATAAATGAAACTTGAACTTTCAAACTCAAAGGCTGGCTCTCTATCCTCTCTCCCAAATTCCCTCTGTGAGATGAAATCACATATCTAACCTTCCTCCAGATAGTCCTAAAAATTAACTGATACTTGTGGAGAATTGATTAAAGAGTTGCTTCTGGACTGGCATTTCCAATAGCTGAATTTCAGTCCATTAAGAACATTTTTATAACATTTTAAGACTCACCAGGTGCTTAGGAAATGTTATCTCATAACAACCCTGAGAGGTAGATCCCACAGGTATTATTCTCCCCATTTTACATCTGAATAAACTGAGCTTGAGTGGACCTTGACTGTGGTCAAAGAGCTAACAAGGGCTGGGAGTGAGATTTCAACCCTGTTCTTCCCAGATTCAGCCCTCTATGCACAATTTCACACTGCTAGACTTTGGGGAATATACATTCCATATGAGGCAGTTAAGTGGCTCAGTTTAGGTCTGGAGTCAGGAAGACCAAGTTCAAATCTGACCACAGGCACTTCTTAGCTATGTGACCATGGACAAGTCACTTTCATCCCTGTCCACCTCAGTTTCTTCAGCTATAAAATGGTCACAATAACAGAACAGCATCTGTTCCATAGGCTTGTTGTGAGGATCCAATGAGATAATATTTGTAAAGTGCTTAGCCCAGTGCCTGGCGTGTAGTAGGAACTGTATAAATGCTTATCTCCATTCCACATCAGTGTATATTCTTAAGTGGGTCAAGACGGTATGTGATGTTTTTCCTCAACTCTGACTCTTCTTCTCTATAAATTCAGGAGTCATTTCAATAAGACCAGCATTTCTCAAGCACCTACTGCATACCAGTCAGTGTATTGGTTGCTGGGGTTACAAAAACACAAAGATTTCCATAGCATTTGATATGTACAAATGACTAAGATGTTATTTAATACTTAGAATTTATACCTGTGTGAACTTGGGCTAAGGACTTAACCGTTAGGGACCTCAGTTTCTACAAGGTGTAGTCATAGGGGAATAGCATCCAGGACAAAGGAAATGATAATCCTTCTGTCCTCTGGCCTGTTTAGACCATACCTGGAGCATGTGTTCAGTTCTGGGGACCACATTTTAGGAAGATTATTCACAAACAGGAACAGATCCAGAGAAAAGCCTTAAGAATGGTAACGTAACTAGAACTGTCATACTGAGAGTTAACTGACGGAACTAGCCTAGAGAAGACTGCAGTCAAGGTCCATTCAGACTCAGTTTACTCAGATGCAATTATTCAGAGAAGCTGAGAGCTGCCTTCAAGTGTCTGAAAGTTCATCAGATGGAAGAAGAATCAGACTTGTACTTCATGGTCCCCAGATGACAGAACCAGGAGCAAAAGGCAGAAATATTCAAGAAGTAGATTTCACCTGGGTATAAAGGGAAAATTCCTAATAGTTAGGGACTCTAGGAGTGATTATGATGGGAAAGCAAAAAGCATAATAAAAATTACTTTTAAAAGAACAACTGACCCTATTCTAAATTAGAATGGCCTCTCTTAGGAAGTAGTGAGCTCTCCATCCATCAGATCATTCAGTCATTTAGCAATCTTCTATTAAATGCCTTCTATGTTCCAGACACTGTGCTAAGCACTTCGTGATACAAAGAAAGGCAAAAACTCAGTCCTTGATCGCAAGAAACTCACATTCTAAGGGAGGGAGGGCCAGGCAATCTACAAATAACTATTTAAATACAAGATGTATACAGAGTATATGGGAGGTAATTCAAGTGGGAGTTGGCTGACCACTTGTTGGAGATATTGGGGAGGGGATTCCTGTTCAGATACAGATTAGTACTACTAATGGTCTGGTCTAAGTCTAAATCCTGTCATTATTCCTTAATTAAGTGGGTGATAACTATGTCCTCAGCTTATAAATGAGAAAATGGGTCTCTGCTTGCACAGGACATCAAAGGTAGGGCTGCTCCTACACTTGGCACTTGGGTTTCTGAGCCTGGTGCTCCCCTTTCCCAGCTGACTGGGCCCTGTTGTGGCTCTGGACTACCCTTGGAGACCACCCAGAGATTCGCAGCAATTGCAAGGTGCAGCACAAAGCTAGTGCTTTGCAAGTCACACTCAGGACTCATTCCCTTCCCAACTCCATGAAACAGTGTGGCTTATTACCTGCAAAGCCTTCTGTGGTTTGGGACCCCTGTACTTGAGAGGCCATCCCAGGGTGAGCAGGAGACAGACTCAGCAGCTTAGCTGTAGGATCTATATCTTTTAGAATGAGGATTGATTGAGGCCAGATGGTATTTTGTTTTCCAGTTGTCTCTGGTGTTTTATGGTGGCTGTATTATGACTATATCAATGACCTCAGCATCGAATTGGACAACGAAAGGGAAAATATGAAATGTTTACTGGGATTTGCTGTTGTCTCCACAGTGATCACGGTAAGAAGTGTCCCTACTCTAGCAGGGCAAGCAAGTGACTCAGTCTGTCAACGAACATTTATTAAGTGCTTTCTATGTACTGGGCAAATGTGGCTAGGTGGAGCAGTGGATAGAGTGCTGGGCCTGGAATGAGAAAGACTCATCTTCCTGAGTTCAAATTCAGCCTCTGACAATTACTAGCTGTGTGACCCTGGGCAAGTCACTTAATTCTGTTTGCCTCAGTTTCCTCATCTGTAAAATGAGCTGGAGAAGGAAATGGCAAACCACTCCAACTCCAGTATCTTTGCCAAGGAAACCCCCAATGGCATCACGAAGAGTTGGACATGAACTGAAAAATGAGACACTGTGCATGCAAAGAAAAACACTGGGTATGCAAAGAAAGTCCCCTTCTCCCCCCCCAAAAAAATAACCCAGTCTTAATCCTTAAAGATTGTACATTTTGGTGGGAGAGACAACATGTAAATTACTGTGTACATATAAGATCTATATACAGTATAGATGAAAGTAATTGGAAAGAAGAATGCATTAACATTTATGGAATCAGGAAAAACCTCTTTCCAAAAGTAGAATTTGAGTTGAGTCTTGCCAGGAAGCCAGGGAAACTGAAAGGTGAGAGGGCAGAGCATTCCAGACATGGGGGACAGCCAGAGCATAGGCATAGAGGTGGGGGATGGAGGGCTGCGTTCAGGAACGGGGGCATGTGGAGAGGAGCAAGCAGCCAGCCGAATCTCCAGAATGGCCTTTTCAGAAAAACAAAAACAAAAAAAGCCATGGTTAGCCCTTCACCTCAGAATGTGCGGGGGAAAGAGGATGCCTCTTTGCTTCTCTAATTCCTACCTAGGGATGAAGGAAAATCTTTGAACAAGAAGAGCAAATCTCTTTTTATGAAATCCCTTCTGCTTCCTCCCAGGGCACCTATGGATGTTAATTTAGCACTCTGCTGCTTTCATTCCTGTCTAAGCAGACACAAAGTAGTAGCCGAGGGGGGATGAGGTTACAGCCTCCCAATAATGTGGGGAATGTTTCCTGTTTGGGAAGACTGGCACCTCCCCCTGGCCAATGAACGTGCTGCTTTCTGGCTAGCGTAACATCTCACGATGCAGCGGGACACAGACCCCTTTGTTTCCAAACCTGTTGGCTGCTGGGTGGGTTTAGTTTTCAGAGAACCTGCTTTCTCCTCCCCTGTGAGCTCTAGTTAGAAACACATGAGTGCCAAGTGCCAAGACAGCAGAAAGAAGCTTTATTCCACCCTACCCCACCCCCACTTCTCAAATCCTGAGAAATTAGCTCGTAGTGGGTATGCACCATGGTTGCCTATTTCATGGGGCCAGAAAATGATTTCAACTGATCCATAATCCCTCTGTCCTTTCATATGTGGGATGCTCACCTTTAGGGGTGGGGAGCAGAGAAAGGGGTTATTCCCCCACAAAGGAAGTCATAGAAAAGGAGAAGATGGATTTCTCAAAAGCCAGGTACCTGCTTCTTGGGGCGTATCTCTGGCTTTCCTTTAGTCCTTTACAAGACTTCTTTGCACACAAAATCTCTAAGGACCACCCAGCTCCCAGGGCATGTAATTCATTCTTGGCACAGAGAATTGTGTAAGCCTAGATAAAAGAGAAGGATGTTACCCTCAGGAGGGGGAGTTCCTTCTCCTCTCCATGCCTAGGGAAGGTATGGTGGTTGCCACAAGAGAATCCCACGTAGCAGCCTTTATTTCCCTCACTTAGCCCTTTGCATCTTTTACTTTGCACCGTGGTTTTTCTTTTCATTTGTTTATTCAACATTTATTGAGTATATGCAATATACTTTGCTAGCATTAAAGAAAAGAAAAGATAGAAAAGAAATGATCCCTGCCCTCAAGGAGATTATAGTCTAGTAGGGATAGTAAGATCTACACAGATAAATATGATACAAATTAGGATGAATAAATAAAAAGGCATTTATTAAACACCATTGGGGATACAGGAAGAAAAGTGAGAGAATCCCTAATATCAAAGAAATTATGCTCAAATAGAGAAGTAAACATATATCAGAGGGATTCAGAGACTGTATAAGTGCCTAAAATGGATACAGACAACAATGAAATCAAATGAGGAAGCAGTATAGATAGGTCCCCCACCTCCCACCCCAACTAGATGGTATAATCCCTGAAAGGAGAGAACATGTCCAAGACTTCTTTCTATCTTTCCAAATACCTAGTAATAATAATTCAGATTTATTTAGCATTTTAAGATTTGTCATCATTAATAACACTAGTCGTAGCAATAATCAACACTTATATGGGTGATACTAAAAAGTCTTTGAGGTATCAAAACTTAAAATTCCACTAAGACTTTTGGAATACTCGGTGTAGCTCTTAAAGTTTCTTAAGGCATTTTACAGCATATTATTTAATCTTTACAACAATCTTTTTTTATAGAAGAGACACTTGAGATCCAGATGGGTCAAATGTCATGCTTAGGATCACACAGCTACTAAGCCTTTGAGATAGAATTAGGACCCCGGTCTTCCTGGGACTCGTCAGTGCAGTAGTTGTTTCATTTTCCTCACAACCTTGTGAGGCAGGTAGAGCAAATGTCATTACAAAGAAGGAAAGCAGATCTCAAAGGATAGACGACTAACCTAAGGTCACACAGTTAGTGAGGAGTGGAGCTGCCACCCATAGTACTCAGTAATTGTTCATGATGATCATGTTCATGCCCCCACAGCTAGGTGACTTCTAAAACCCCTTCTGCTCTCCACAATAGAGCTATAGACCAAGTGCCAGGGAATGCCGGTTTTAGTGACATGGGACAGGACAGAGGATGGAGAGAGGAAAACCTACATCTGATTGATGCCTTTCTCCCTCTCATATGTACACAACTAGCTCTTGTCTCCATGTAGTGAGAAGAAGAAGGAGAAGGGAAATACTGTCTGTTCCTACCTCATCCTTATCCCAAGTCAAAGTCTCTATCCCCCCCCTACCCCACCATCCACCCACACTAGAATTGCTTCCCAGCCCAAAGCCAGAATGCTTTGGGGAAGGGAAATAGAAAAAGCAAAGAGAGAAGAGAAATTAGAAGGCATTAGAGGAAAACCAAGTTTATCCCCTCCCTTCTGGGGGGTCACTGCCACCTTTCCTTTTTCTGCATCCCCCCACATTTGTCCAAGGTCATAGGTGATAAGGTATGAGGTGATAAGCTCCTGCACCCAGGTAGTAGCAGTATCAGAGGAGGAGCAAGTGTGATGGTGTGGCAGGTACAAGAGATGATACAAAGATAGAATGACCATGTTTGGGTATAGGGAATTAGAGGGAGTTAGGAGTTGAAGATGCCACCTAAGTTGTGAGCCTGGGGAACTGGAAAGATGGTGGCTCATCAATAGAAAAGGAAGTTTGGAAGAAGGCAAAGTTTTGGGGGAAAAGATAGTGAGTTAACTTTTGGATATGTTGAGTTTAAGATGTCTTTAGGGCATCCAGTAGACAGTTTGAGATGTAAGCCTGGGATCAGGAGAGAGGTTAGGGCTGTGTAAGTAGATTTGAGAATATCAGCATAGAGATGATCATTGAATGATGGGAGCTGATGACATCCCCAAGTGAAGTAATATAGAAGGAAAAGTGTAGAGGGCTCAAGACAGAACCTTAAAGGACACCCACAATGAGCGAGCGAAATCTGGATAAAGACCCAGCAGAGGAGATGTCACACAAATATATATATGTATGTATGTATGTATGTATGTATGTATGTATGTATTACACATTCAATCAATCTACACGCATCCATTAAGCACCTACTGCGTTCTTGGTGCTGGTGATGCAAAGACAAAGAATGAAATAATCCCTACTCCTAAGGAGCTTACATAATTGTACATGTCAGGAGTTTAAAAGAGGGACAGAACATTTATGACTGAGGGAATCAAAGAAGATTTCTCGTAGATTACTTTTGAGTAAAATGTTTATGTCTGTCTTAATCATTGACAGAGCACTTTATTTTACAGAGTACTTTTTGTACATCATGTCATTAAAGCCTCACAGTAGTCCTTTAGGAAGAGAGGACTGCAGGTATTACAATCCTCATTTTACAGATAAGGAAGCTGAGAATCAGAGACTGTGAATCACAAGTGGTGACAGATTCAGTATGCATCAGAGGCAGGATCTGAGTCCATATCATCCTGACTCCAATTGTAGTACTCCTTCTAGTACATCATGTTGTCTCTTTTAAGTAGATGTAAAGTGGACACCAGCAAGAGTGGAATAACATGGTACAAAGTGGCAGTTTTGTAGTTAACGAATATGAAATGACTTTAAAAGACACATGTTACATTATTCTCTAAAGATCTCCACAGGGGTTACCCTACCTCAGCTTGCCTGCAGAGTAGAATGCAGGGCTCATGGGGCCAAGGCAGGCAGGGGCTCTCTTTCCATGGAGGTTAGTTTAGCCTGCCATATTCCATGGCCATCAACTCTTACCTTGCTTGCCAGTTGGTACTGTTTGTCTCAAGGGAAGCCAGGTGAAATAATATGGATTGTTATACAAATTTCCTATGTCTCCTGGGAAAATTACCTGCTGTGTGTTCCCAAATTGTGGTCAATAGCATACTATGTCTTTAAACATTAATAGCTTAAAATTGCCCTAAGACTTTAGGGATACCTTATATAAAATAAACAGCAAAATGGACAGTTCTGTAGCTCTTTACAATTAGAAAGTACTCTCCAGATATATAACACCCCCCTTGGCCATTCCCAGAGGTGTATATCTTAAAGGATTCATGACTCCTGATTGGCTGAGAGAATACTGAGAATGATACGTTAAGGATGTATTTGAATGAGACACAGAAACAGACATGGGAGGGAGGACTTCCAGTGAAGTTGTTGGGAGCCTTTTGAATAGCCCCAAGGACCCCAGTTTACCATTCAGAAGGGAAGATGTAAGCCCCATGTCTCAGGTTTACAGCATCTCACTCTGTGTTCTCAGCCAATCAGAAGTCACATCTCCCACTATATACACAGCCCAAGGCTGATCTTCCAAGCACTGCCCAGTGGAGTGTTATATACGTTGTCTCTTAACCCTCACAATAGTTATGTGAATAAGGTAGTATAAGTATCATTGTCCCATTCTAGAGACAAGTTACGTGCAGAAGATTTAGAGATGTTGTGCCTGCTGACTTCATAGCTAATGTTTGTTCCTCCTGCCCCATACTGCCTCCCACAAAATGGATTATAAAATATAGATATTATAGGCTCACAGATTTAGCTCTGAAAGGACACTTAGCATGTCATCTGGTTCAAACTTCCTTTACTAGGTCAAGCAATGAGCATTTATTAAATGCCTACTGTGTGCCAGATGAGGAAACTGAGGCACAGACAGGTTAGATGACTTTGCCAAGGTCAGACATCTACTAAATGACAAAACTAGAACGCAGATGGACAACCTTTGATTCTGCATCTGGTGTTCTTTGCACTATAGCTTTTTGCTTATGCGAATACCTACACTCCTTTAGTCCAGAGTGAGAAACTCACTTTTTTCCATAAAAGATCATCCCATTTTGCTTCATTTACAGTTTATATCCAAATGAAAGATAAACGTAATAGTACATCATTGCATTGTTTCTTTAGTTTTTTATTCCTTTGCATCTCCTCTCCCCTTTCCCTTTCCTCAGTCCACCATCCTTTATTGAGCACCATATGCATGATGATCATTTATAGTAAGTACTGTGGAAGAAATGTGATAGAAATAAAAGCTGAATGCCCTGCATAATAATTCGCTCTCTGTGGTTTTATTTTACTGCCCTCCTCCCTTTCCATTGGGCACAGAATTTATCAGTTGATGTGAAAAGAGTAAGCAGAACTTAGTCAATAAACACTAAGTACCTACTGTGTGCCAGATGCTGTGCTAAGTGCTAGGAATATAAAAGGGCAAAAGACCCCCTTCCCTCAAGGGGCTCCCAATTTAATGGGTAAAGAGAACAAGTAAACATTCATACCAACAAGCTGTATTCAGGAAAAATGGGAAGCAATTAATAAAGGGAAGGCACTAGAATTCAGGGAGTGTGGGAAAGGCTTCCTGCAGAAAATGCAATTTTAATTGGGACTTAAAAGAAGCCAGGGGAGCCAATAGATGGAGCTGAGGAGGGAGAGCATTCCAGGTATGGGGGACAGCTGGAAAAAAATACCCAAAACTGAGAAACATGGAGTGTCTTGTTCATGGAACGTCAAGAAGGCTGTTGTCACAGGATCAAAGAGCACGTAGTAGGGAGGAAACTGGAAGAAGACTGGAAAGGTAGAAGGGGGCAGGTCGTGACAAAGGAATGAGCTGCCTTCTGAGAATTCAGTAACTTAAATTTCTTAAAACCTAAAAAATACTATACAGTTCTCCAGGAATTTTAAAAAGAATTTGCTAATAGCTTTTTCCTTAACAGGTGGCTGTGCTCATATCGATTTTTGTTCTCAGAGAGAGGATCCAGCTGACAGTAGACCTTTTCCAAGTAACGAGTAAAACCATCAGCAGTTCCCCCTTCCTGCTCCTCCAGCCACTTGGGACGTTTTTCATTCTCATCTTCTTCTGGGTGCTGTGGGTTGCCGTGCTGCTGAGTTTAGGAACTGCAGGTAAGTGACCAGGTATTTTTAGCATGCCTTCGTCTGGAGGTGGTCTTTATTTAGAGATGAGGGCTCTTTCTCTTGTAAGAGGAGGTGATAGCATGCCAAGGGGGAGCTGATGAAGGTGGAGTTGGGGAGTGTCAGGACTTTGCCATGGAAGAAGCATAGGAACGTGCTTTCTGCCTCCTGTACAATTGTGACTTTGTTTATTGGGTATTGTATGATCTGATTAGTATTAGATTTTGTGGGAAGTAATAACAAAGCTTTAAAAAAAAAGCATGGGGGCAGCTAAATGGTCCAGTGGATAGAGCACTGGCCCTGGAGTCAGGAGGACCTGAGTTCAAATCCAGCTTCAGACACTTAGCACTTACTGGTTGTGTGACTCTGCGCAAGTCACTTAACCCCAATTGCCTTGTATGTGTATATATGTATACATAAAAGCATGTATGTGTATATATACGTGTATACACGTGGCACACTTATGTACACACATGTGTGTATATTTACAAAACCAGCAACACAATAGCCATTGACCTGAAACACCTATAATAGCAATCATGTAATACAAATATATACATATGTATAATATGTATATTTAAAGAATTATTACATCATGACGATTCTGTAGGGACTCAAAGAATTCTGGAAATTAATATAATATTAAAAAAGATGATCTGCCTAGAAATAATACTATCAAATGTCTTTAAATTGAACCTTGACCCAAAGTGATAAACTAGCTGATAGGAAATTATTAGAGGGTGAGAGAGAAACCAGAATAACTGTGATAATAACTGTTATTATAAACACATAATGCATTAAGTTTTCAAAATCACTTTATACACATTATCTTATTTGATCCTCACAACAACCCTGGACGCTATTATTTCCTTGTTTTACAGGTGACAGAACTGAGGCTGAATGAGATAAGTGACTAACCTCAGATAACTCAATTAATAAGGGTCTGAGGCAGGCTTTGAACTGAGGCATTTGGGAAAGTCATTTTGTGGCTCAGACAACTCTCTAGGATTGTAAATTGAGGAAAGGTGCCAACCTACATTAATAGAGAGATTTTCCTCGCTGGGAGTTCCCTGCACTGGAGAAAACCCCTATTTGATATCTCACCCCCTGCCTTGCCCCCAGTTTAAAAAAACAAAAAGTAGGTGGCAGAAATTGAAAGCTGAGTGAGCATAGAAACTCAAGTCCATGAATCCCAAAAAGTTAAATCGATGCAGTATATCTAAGTTCACTTTTCTGTGCTTTGGTTTCCTTATCTGTGAAAGAAGCTACTGAACTTGTAGCCTCTCGCTTCTAAAGTCCATTCCAACTATAAACATATGATCCTATAAATGTGGTGAATAATCTGACATAGACTTCGTGTCTTGGCTGACTTTCTTTTGAACCAGGGCTTGGGGAGGGGAGCTCCTGAGTCATATATGATGTCTTAGCCAAAATAAATGAATCTGTCCGTACCTGTGTGTTGATTCATTTCCTATGCTCCACAAAGCACTAGCCCTGGAAACTGTAGAGATCAGGCTTAGAGAGAGGAAGTGGGGAACATGAATCTATTAGGTGCCTACTATGTGCCAGGCATTGTGCTAATAAGCACTCATTTCATTTGATTTGTAGAGAGGTGTCATTTCTCCCAGCACATATACAGTGCATCGATGTTAGGACAGTCCTCTTGCATCTCGTCTCTTTATCCATCACCCCTATTTAGCAACTGTATCCTTCCCAGCTGCCATGCTTATCTCCTCTTCCTACTTCTGTTCCATCCTCTCCCACATTCTGTGCCCTCGGGGTCAGACTCTCCTGACCTATTTCTTTTGGGGACCTATGATTTTATTAGTTCAGGGAACTCCTAATGAAGAAATTCTCTTTACTAATGCAAATCAGTACCAGCTATATAACGTGTCTCAGTGGCCTGGACTCAGGAAAACCTGAGTTCAAATCCAGCCTCAGACACTTAGTAGCTATGTGACCTTGGGCAGGTCACTTAACCTCTATTTGCCTTAATCCACTAGAGAAGGAAATAACAAACCACTCTAGTATCTTTGCCAAGAAAACCCCATGGACAGTATGGTCCATGGGAGATCATGAAGATTGAATTGAGTGGACAAGAACACCCCCACCAGCCATATAACTGGAAGTCTTAGAGAGTTGCCTGGAGCACTGAAAAGCAGTTAGGTGAGTTGCCCTAGGTCTCACAGCCAGCACATATCAGAGGTAACAATTAGCTGTGTGCAAAACTTGTACTAATGTGTTAGTGGGGAAAGGCCATAGATGTACAATGAGGAGAACAATTTTCATGGTGACCACAGCCACAGAAAGGAAAACAACCCAGAAAGACTCAATTCAGTGATAAATTGCATCTACAGAGGTCTGATGGCCTTCCTCTTGGAGAATAGGTAGTGTACTGTGGGTATGGCACGAGATTTACATTTTTAGACAGTCCTAATGGGTTATGTGACTACAAAGTATGAATGGTATATCCCCACTCTCTTGGTAGACTCTAAGTACAGCATGAGACATACATGTTCAGACATGGTCAGTTTAGTCAGTCAACAAACATTTAAGTGCTTACTGTGTGCCAGAAACAAAGGCAGAAAAGTAATCCTTCCCTTCAGGTAGCTCACCTTCTAGTAGGGGAGTCAACATGCAAAAAGAAAAAGTACATCCAAGATATTATAGTGTATAATCTCAGAGGTAAGGGGCCAGCAGGAAGGAGAGGCTGGAAGCAAGACTGAAAAGGGCCTTTGGCAGAAGGAGGGATTTGAAGGAAACCAGAAGGAGACTTGTGCCTTCCAGGTGTGGAAGATAACTAGAGCAAAGGACTTGGAAGGTGAAGTGTCATGAGAGAAAGGCAATAGAAGGGCTGGAGAGAGGTCCAGTGTAAGATGACTGTAAAGGAAAGAAGGGGCCAGGTCGTAAAGGGTTTTAAAAGTCAAAAAGAGAAGCTTACGTTTGATCCTCAATTTTTTTTTGTTCGATCTATGTTTTAGCAAAATTACTTTGACAACTAAGTTAGGGTGAGAAGAGACTTGAGGCAGGAAAATCAGCCTGCCATAAGGAAGGACTCAGGGTGGCATGAGTTGGGTAGGATGGAATGTTAGGTAGGGACTGCAAATTACAATTAAAAAGAGCATCAGTGAAATACTTTTTTTGCAAACAGAAGCCTATAGCAGCTTCTCAGAGCCCTCCCTCCAATGCCAAACATTAGGGTAACTTTGGGGGGCCACTTTATTATTATAATTTTTTAATAAATTACTTAATTTCTTATTTTAATTATTTATTGTTATTCATATATTAATAATAAATATTGTTTTATTTATCATATTATTATTTAATTAATAAATATTATTTATTATCATGCTTTTGATGTCTACTCTGATGCCTCTTTGTAGCTTGTAGCTGACTCTGGGATCTTCAAGACCAGGCCAGTAGAGTCCAAGCTGTAGCAGGTTCTACCAGTCAGGAAAGGCTTAAGGGGCATGGTCCCAGCAACAGCTTGAGACTAGCAAGATGATCTGTGCCACACACCAAGATCATCTGTTGTTCTCAGAAACCTTTTGGCCAAAGTGCCCAAGTGTCTACTTTTAGAGGCCTGACCAGAGGGCAGAAGCAGCCCTTCATAAGTGCACAAGTTGCTCAAGAATATGTATCTCTCATCACGTAACAAGGCATTCTTTAAAAGACGCTCAGGAAAAGTAACTAAAATGAGAGGCAAATATTTGCAACTTTTGAACCATATCAGTTGATTGAAAGAATTAATATTTGACATGCCTTAAATCCCCAAAGGGGAAATATGATAAGCATCAACATTGTTTGGGTGTTTGTTTCTTGAACAGATGGTTCATTGAGAAAGGGATGTTATCAGCCTACCACACAGGTAGTAAAATTCCATGAGGATTACAGCCATAGGTATAACTGATTTCTTGCCTGTCTCAGTGGATGTCTCTGTGCAACCAGCCACCATAGCACTCACCAGCTGAAATGGAAAAAGCAGGAAAAAAAAATTGCAGTAACCTCCGTAACCCAGCAGATGCTGTTGTTGTACTGAAAGGAACTGAGATGAACTTGGCCACATTCAGCTTCTGCCTTCCTCCTGCTGCCCACGTCACCAGTCTCTGGCAGCCTTTCCCTGACCCAGCGAGGAACTGGGCAGCTGCTGAGAGGTCCATTTCCATCTGTGTGGTGACTCAGAGGGATGAGCATGGCTGTCACCCTGAGCAGGAAAAGTTGTGAGAACTGTACACAAGGTACCCAGAATAAGCTCAGAAAGGAGACCCCAGGATGTGTTTACACAATGATAAGAATGCTGTAAATGGAAACTGCCCTGAAAAGCAGCTCGATTCAGATTAAACAAAATGAGAACATTGATCTCAGAGAATCCTCTCCTTTCAGGAAGAGAGATGAGAGACTATAGGAAGAGAATATTGCATATGATGGCACACTTGGTCATGGCATCAGTTTTGTTTAATTTTTTCTCTGTTAAAGGGGATGATTTTATCCCCTTTGTTAAAGGAGATGGTGGCATGTAATATCAGGAAATGACTATAGATAAAGAAAAAAAGGCATAGGATCCTAGATTAAGGACTGGAGGAAAACTTTGAGGTCATCAAGTCCAACCCTATCCCTGCCGCCATTTTGTAGATAAGGAAAGAAACAGAAGCCACAAGGAGAGGGTTAGTTGCTCGTTTGATCTCAGGTTCTCCTGACTCTAAGCCTGGTGCGCTATCCACTGTATCCACATGCATCCTTTAGAAATATCAAATTCAGTAAAACATATTTTTAAAAAGAAAGGAAGCAGGGCAGTCTGATGGGAAATGACAATAATAATAACTTTGTCATTTGATTGACCTCACCTCACAAATATGATTCGAGGATAAGATAAAGTAGTAGATCAATAAACATTATTTATTATCTACTACATGCCAGGAGGGGGTGCAGCTAGGTGGCACAGTGGATAGAGCACCAGGCCTAGAGTCAGGAAGACTCCTCTTCCTGAGTTGAGATGTAGGCCTCTGATACTTAGTAGCTGTATGACCCTGGGCAAGTCACTTAACCCTGTTTGCCTCAGTTTCCTCATCTGTAAAATAAGCTGGAGAAGGAAAGGGCAAACTCATTCAGTGTCTTTGCCAAAAAAACCCCTAAATGGGGTCACAAAGAGTCAGGCATGACGGAAAAACAGCTAAACAACAACATGCCCAGCATTGTGCTAAGCAAAGAAAGGTAAAAGATAGTCCCTGCCCTTCTGGAGCTCACAACATAATGGAAATGATGCTATACACGTTGTTCAATTGTTTCAGTCATGTCTGACTCTTCATGACCCCATTTGGGGTTTTCTTGGCAAAGATACTGGATGAGTTTGCCAGTTCATTTTACAGATGAGAAAACCAAGGCAAACAGGGTTAAGTGACTGGCTCAGAGTCATGTAGCTAGTAATTATGAAAATAAGCATATACAAACAAGCTATATACAAGATAAATATTGTGGCCATAAGGTGACATATTACCATTTTATTGGAAGTTATGTCTGTTGGCTAATAACTTGATACGTAAATCCTGGATTTAGGGTCTTTCCAAAATTCTCCTTGGTCTATCTGGCAGATTTGAAAACAGTCTAGCTAGTACCCCCATTCATTTAGTTAACCTCAAAAGTAGAGCACATTGCTATTTTTTATGTGTCAGTCAACAATGATAAATGCTTGTTGACTACTTTAAAAAGTTGAAAGATTCTTCGTAGCTATCTACCACATGCTCAGTGTTTTGGAAGATGTAGGTGGGGAGGAGCATAGAGCATCGTCTCTGCCTTCACAAAAATCACATGTCAGCATTGGAAGGAACTTCAAAACACATCAAGGCTCATAACTGAAAAGTAATCCTGTCTCTAACTCTTGTGCCAAGAAGTCATCCAGTTTTTGCTTGAAGACCTGCCGTGAAGGCCAGTTTGGTGGATTGATAACATCCCATGCTCAGTGAACCCATCTGTTCAAGAAACAAATACCCAACTTTAGATAACATGAGTAAGTTCTTTATGCCAAGCCTTTCTTTATGCCTTTCTGAGCCCCCACCCCCTTGCTCTTAGCTCTGCCCTCTGGACCCAGACACAAACCAGTCTTTAACACGTAGGTGTTTCAGGTACGGACAGAAGTCACGTCCTCCCACAAATTCTATCTTCTCTGAGCCAGATGGCCTCGGCTCCTTTAATCCTTATGTGCTGCAATCTCTAGCCTTGTCATTGTGCTCCAGAGCCTTGTCATTGTCCTCCAGATGTTTAGATGCTTAGAAGCAACTTGGGAAGGCCAGGGATACCTCTGGCAAACATAGGAGGTGTTGATCAAGTACCAAATTAAATGGTAGAAGGGAAGTGCACCGAAGTTGCAGTCAGGGGACCTGGGTTCCAGTCTCAACTCTGACATTTACTAGACCTTTCCTTGAAGACTACTGGAGGCGGAGGAAAACCCAACATTTCCCAAGACAGTTCATTTGGCTTTTTCGGACAGCTCTAATTATCAGTAAATTTTTCCTTAAACAAATCTAAATTTGCTTCTTTGTTACATCCAACCATGGCTTCTAGTTCTGCTGTCTCGAGCCCAGGGAAGCGAAGTGAATCCTTCTTCCTCATGATAGCCCTTCACATGCCTTGGTACCATGACAGGCTCCCTCTTCTCTCCACCCCCTCCCCATATCTCATTTCTATTCTTCTAGACTAGTGTCACCTAACTGATCACTTCATAGAGTGGATTGGTCCAGAGCAGATTTGCTGGAGATGACTAATCCCATCTGTTACTTCTGGCTGCCCAGAAGAGATCCTGGCCTGACATTTGCCTCTTTCATCTTCCTTGCCATCCCTGATGCACTCCATGTCTCGTCTCAAGATTTTGTACTGGCTGTCCCACAGCCCTGGAATGCCCCCTGTCTGCCTCTTAGAATCCTGACTTTCCAGGCTCAGCTGAAATACCACCTTCTAAAGGCAACCTTTCCCAGTCCCTGCCTGCTACTGGTACCTTCCCCTACCCTATATATATCTTGTATTTACCCATTAATGTACATGTTGGCTACCCCATTCAACTCCTTCAGGGCAAGTTTTGTTTCTGTTTTTTCTTTGTATCCTCAACCCTCCTAACACATACTGTGTTGTTCAGTTGTATCTTTGTCTTCTTGACCCCATATGGGGTTTTCTTGGCAAAGACACTGGAATGGTTTGTCATTTCCAGTAGATTAAGGCCAAACAGGTTGATTTTGCCCAGGGTTACACAACCAGTGAGTGTCTGAGGCCAGATTTGAACTCAGGTCTTCCAGACTCTAGACCCAGCACTTTATCCACTGAGCTATCTAGCTACCTTCAAGGCAAACAGAAGTTAAGTGACTTGCCCAAGGTCACACAACTAGTAAGCATCTGAGGCTAGATTTGAGTTTGGGTCTCACTGACTCCAGGGCTCCATGCACTAAGCCATCTAACTCCTGAATAAATGCTTATGGATTGATTGGTTTCCCACTTTCTATTGGCCATTGAGTCTAAGAGTTGGAAAACAAATTAGAAATCATCAAATTCAGAATTCCTATTTTATGGCTGAAGTGAAGGTCAGAGAGATTAAATAACCTGTCCAAGGCATTAATATAGCTAGTTAGTAGAAGACCTGGGACTCAAAGCTAGGTTTCCTGGCCCTCAGTCTAGTGTTTGTCTATTATAATCTCTCCCTGTCCCCTTCTTTTGTGTCCATTTGATCCTATGTGAGTCTTCAGAATTCTGGCCTCCTTTCAGACTTTCTTGATAAAGTAGCTGACCTTCTAATTTGACCAGCAGAGGGCTCTTGAATGCACAAGCACTGGTGTATAGGAGAGGACAGTTGAGTTATACATATGCCTACCTGCCAGCTCTTGGCTGTCCCAAACATTAGTTTCTAGACTTTCACAATGAAAGGCCAGCCAGAGGCTATAAGCATCACCCTAAAAGTGAACCAAAGTAAGGAAAAGTCACATGCCAGGGAAAGAGACCTGTGCCAAGGTTCACATGCAAATGGGGACAGACAGCAAACATGGTTCCTCCATGTGATGTGATGGAAGCAGGGCTGACCTTGGAGTTGTTATAAGTGAGGGTTCAGATCTTGCCTTGGAAACTTACAAGCTGTATCCGTTGGCTAACCACTTAGCCTTAGGGACCTTCAGTTTCCTCATCTCTAAAATGAAGGTATTAATGAAACTTAAGTAGAAATGCTGCCTGATTGCCTGCTCTTCCAGCCCTAAATCTGTGATCCTTTGTAACCCTGGGCAATCATTTAACCCCTCAGACCCCAATGTCCTCAGCTGTTAAATGTGAGGGTTGGCTACTTGGCCTTGAATGTCCCTTCCAGCTCTAAGTCTTTCATTATGTAAGCCTCACAGCACTTTGAAAACCTTGAAGACACAGATAAATGTCAGCTGTTGTTACTACTCAGATCTGTTTCTTCCTGAAACACTAAGAGCCCTACAGCCCAAGGAGACCTTCACTTCTCCCTTCTGATATCCAGCTTGCTGCCCCAAACAGTGACCCAGTGGTATGCTTGAGCATGGGTCATTCTACATGAACACATCAACAAAAGCAGCCAAGAGATGGGAGAGATAAAATCTTCACATTTTTCATTCACAGTTTCTTTCACATCTGAGGAAATCAGCATTTTTGTCATGTGGCAGCTAGTCTACTCTCTGGCCCTCTTGTTATTTTAAGCTTATTCCTAAGGGAAAAAAAACAGAACGTGATATGTTTCAGGGACGTTTGTGCTTCGTAGAGAAATAAATATAGGAAGATTCTCTGAAGCATAGCTGGATGTAATGTTGGGCCTGGAGTCATAAAGACCTGGGTTCAGAGCCCACCCTTCTGAAATGTAGCCATCCTAGAAAGCCTGCCCATTTATCAGTATCTTGATTAATACCCAGGTTGTCCATAGGCCAAAGCAGAGCTAGAATGATCAAAAGTGGAAGATTTCTGTCATCCAGTTTGGCTGGAACATTGAATAGAATGTTCACGAGAGGCCTGGTCACGAGGCTTGTTCATGAGAGCCCAAAAAACAAGATTCTGGCCTTTCCAAGACCAGGAAAGCTCTTTTGTTGTGCAGCATAATTCCCTTTCCCTGCTTCCTGTCTAATTAATGTAGGGCACTTTGGGGAAAGACTAAATTATATAGGGCAGTGCAGTGGATAGAGTGCCAGGTCTAGAGTCCAAAAGACTCCTCTCCCTAAATACAAATCTGACCTCAGACATCAAATCAGGCCTGTGTGACCCTGGGTGAGTCACTTAATTCCATTTGCAGAAGGAAATGGCAAACTACTTTAGGATCTTTGCCAAGAAGGTCCCAAATGGGGTCATGAAGGAGTAGGTACACAACTGAAAAACAACTGGATGAGAACAATTGAATTATATAAGGGTGAGTTGTGGCCACTGCAGAAAATGAGTGTCTTTTCACAGCTGTCTTCTATTAGGCTGTGAGCTCTTTGATAGCAGAGACTGGGTTTTTGCCTTTCTTTATGTACCTAATGCATAGCACAGTAGCTAAGACATATTAGATGCTTGTTGGCTGACTGTCCAGTTGTTCACCTTGCCATAAATGTAGACCTTAGTCCTTAGCTTACCTCAGTAAGTATTCTTGTTTTGTGCCATGGACCCCTTCTCAGGATGGTTTTTAAATGCATAAAATAAAACCCACAAGATTACCAGGGAAACTAATTATGATGAGATCCAGTACCCCTGTGTAAAGATGGGGGGTCCACAGGTGCTATACACTGCACATGTTTATGGCCTTATTCAATGTATCCATCAGTTTTTCCCCTCTAAAACATACTGGTATATGGGATAGATCTTTGAGAGAGAGAGATGCTGGATACAATTATAATGAAACTTATTAAATAAGCACAGCTGTCATAATATTATAAAAAAAATAAGTTCATAGGCCTCAGGTAAAGAACTCTTTTCTTAGTTGAAGCACCAGTTATATAGTAGGAAAGGCAAAGTGTTTCTTGGCTGAGACCTAGGAATACTCTACCTCCTCCACTCCAACTGCCGACCACTCTGGCTTCCTTTAAGTCCCAACTAAAATCCACCTCCTACAGGAAGTCTTCCTTAACCCTTCTTAACTCCAGTGCTTTCCCTCTTTTAATTATGTGCTATTTATCCTGTGTATGGCTTGCTTTGTATATGTTTTTTACATGATTTCTCCCTCATTCAGTTGTAAGCTCCACGATGGCAGAGACTGTCTTTTGCCTCTTTTTGTATCTCCAGCACTTAGTGTGGTGCTTGACATATAATAGGCATATAATCAATGTTTATTAAATTGAATTGCATTGAAATGATTTACCCAAGGTCATAAAAGTAGTAATTATGCATGAGAGGTAAGATTTGAACTCAGGTACCTAGATAGTACAATAGACAGAGCACTGGACCAAAAGTCAGGAATACTTGAGTTCAAACACAGCCTCAAACTCTCACTAGCTGTATGACCCAGGGCAGATAAGTGTTCCTTACCCTCTGTCTGCATTGAGTTTCCTCAAGTATAAAATAGAAGTCACAATAGCGTTATTGGGAAGATCAAATGAGAATTTTTAATGTCTGTAAAGTGCTTGGCACATAGTAGGCACTTCATAAACCCTTGTTCACTTTTCCTTCTGACTTCAGAGCCAGATTTTTTTCTAATATAATTCAGTAAACATTTATTAAGTGCCTACAACATGCTGGGCCTTGGAAATAAAAGTACAAAGAATGAAAAACTATCCTTGCACTCAGTGAGCATACTTTCTCAGAGGAGAATTTTGTGGGAATAAAATTAGTATAGCCCCCCCCAGTTGTTGTTATGAGAAAGCATTTTTTTTGTGGGGAGTGATAGTCAGGCTTAGGGTCACACAGCTAGTAAGTGTCAAGTGTCTGAGGCTGAATTTGAATTCAGGTCCTCCTGACTCTGGGGCATTTGCTCTATCTACTGCACCACCTAACCACCCCAAGAAAGCATTTTCTAAACTTGAAGCATTTGCTAATTATTCCCCTCCCTCCCTCTCAATATTTTTACATAAATCTTGCACGTACTTCTCTGTTACCATTCCGTGCCATTCCACACATACTCCAGGACAGCAGAAGATAATCTCTTTGCTTTCAGGGATTCTACTGTTTTTGTTTGTATTATGAGCAGCTAACACAGTGCCTAGCATATAGTAGGCACTTAATAATGCTCAGTGACTTAAGTGGTTACAAAAAAAATCCTTACTCTAGAATCAGAATTAACTTCAAATTCTGAAGACTTGAGTTCAAATCCTGCATCTTAACCTTTCTACTTGTTTACCATGGGCAAGACATTTTTTCTCCCTCGGTCTCAGGTAGATAAAGAGGTCAGGTCCTCTGAGTTCCCTCTCTATTGCAGATCCTATGAGTTTATGGCTGATTCCTACTCAGGAGTGTTGGTGATGAAAGAGTCTGTAGAGGGAGCTCTAAGGCTCTTTGGAATTCACTGGTTACACCCATTCCCTTTCCCCAAAATCCTATTTCAGGCTCTACTATTCTCCTCCATTTGTTGTAGGTATGCCTTGCTTTCAGCAATTGGTTTGCTCCTAAAAAGGTCAGTCATGTGTATGACTAACTTTTATAAATTGAATCCTACTTAAAAATCATTAGACCTTGAAATTTAAAAGAAGCCTGAGACAGATGCCTTTGCAAACTGAAAAATAAGAGATTTTCAGTTTACCTAGCACACAGTAGGTACTTAATACATATTTATAGATTGACTGAGGAAACTGAAGATCAGAGTAGTAAATGACTCACCCAAGGTCATCTGGCTACTAAGTAATGGTTCCCAAAACTCAGACCCAACTAGGGGAAAGCCTACTTAAGTTCATCAACTCATGGTAACTGCTAAGTTAGGGTAGTTACTTTAGCAAACTAAAAATGTTTATTGAAATGTGCTTGAAAGTTTAGCCATAATTTTTCATTATGCAGGTTCTAGAGTGTGTTGGGTGTTTCAGCCATAATGATTCCCCAAACCCCATATTGTTCACGCATGCACACATACAATGTGCTTCTTCTCTTAAACAAATGTTTCTTGACCGTCCCAAAAGTTAACTCAACCCAGATCAAGAAGCACTTGTTAAATGCCTGATATGTGCTGGGTACATGGAGAGTATTCTGGACTTAGAGTCAGGAACACTTGTGTTCACATCCCACCTCTGACACTTATTAACTATAGGGCCAAGGGGAAAAACATGTAATGGACTCTCACCTCAGACACTTACTAGCACTATGGCCAAGAGAAAAAACATGTAGGGGGTTCTCACCTCAGTACAAATTGAATTGTATTGAAATGATTTACCCAAGGTCATAAAAGTAGTAATTATGCATGAGAGGCAAGATTTGAACTCAGGTATCTAGGTAGTACAATGGACAGAGCACTGGACCAAAAGTCAGCAAGACTTGAGTTCAAACACAGCCTCAGACACCTACTTGCTGTATGGCCAAGGAGGAAAATATAATAGGTTCCAAAAGTCTGTACTTTGTAGGGAAAGGAATGTTAACATGCATCTCAAGGAAACAGCCAGGACATCCAGTGGTGTGGAGTAGTGGAGAGAGTGCTGGAGCCAGAAAGGCCTAGGTTGAAATCTTGACTCAGACATTTAATGCTCTGTGGCATGTCACAGGCAGTTCTTTAGAACTTCTTAGGGTTACAAGCTTCCTTGATAAAAGGAGTTCCCACATTGGGATTTCCCTATCCTGATCATCTTGTGCAAAGCAATGGAGATTCAAAGACAAAAACAGTCCCTACCCTCAAGAAGTTTACTTCCTACTTGAGGTCTTAACTGATTGCTAAAGAATAATCCATGAATTATAAGCAGACATGAAGAAGACCTGTTGTCCTCATGAGCCATTTTGGCAGTGCTTGACATAGGACAAGGTTGGTTGAAACGTCATTTCTTTGACCCTGCAGGTACCACCGAGGTGACAACAGGGGGACACGTGGAATATAAGCTTCTTTCTGGCATTCGATATATGTGGTGGTACCATTTAGTTGGCCTTATCTGGACTAGCGAATTTATCCTGGCCTGCCAACAAATGATCATAGCTGGGGCAGTGGTCACCTGCTATTTCAACCGGTAGGTATGGTTTCTCTTCTATTCTCTCAGTAAGGCATCTGGATGTCTCATGATGAAATCTCAGAAGAGATCTTTTGGAATTGTGGGATAGCACCAAGTTCAGTAGAGTTATGGGACATAACGGTTTTAAAAATGCTTTGCTTTGGAGTCTCATGACAACCATGTGAAGTAATGCTTCCAATGTTATTGTCCCCATTTTATGGAGGAGGCAGCCAAGGTTCAGAAACTGACCTAAAGTCATCCAGTTCAATAATCCAGTGAACATTTATTAAGTGCCTACTCTCAAAAAGGGACAATGACGTGTACACAGTGAAAATAAAATAACATGAGGAAAAAGAGAGTGCTGTATTTGTATCTTCAGTGCTTAACAGTGCTTGACACATAGTAGAAACTTAATGCTCATTTATTGATTAAAATAAGATGTCATGTTTGTTTTTAGATACGTCTCAAGCTCCATCTGGGTAGCTGACAAGTCAGACTAATAATATATTGGTTTTCTCTCTCTGGTGTCTTTTTAACTTTCTTATCTTGAAATATACAAGGAATCACCATCATAATATTATTAATAATGATAATTTTGGCTCACCAAAAACCAATTTTATGGCCATTTTTCACTTTTATGTTCCATAACAAGCACTTTTTAAGCCTCTGCCTTGCTAGCTGAAGGTTATATCTCAAGACAATTAAAACACTTGAGAGTGGGGGGGCCTTGATGTAAGAATCATACATCATGATTCATTTCCTCAGCCATCTTTTAGTCAAACAATTCAGGCTCTTAAGTGGTTTTTCTCTTTGACCTTGGCAGAGCCCTGCCTCTTCTTTTTCGGTTTGATGTTTCAAGGCCCATTCTTATCTCATGGTTTCAGGACTGGAGACTGTCCCTGCCTGTGTGTGGAGAGGCAGATTGTACCCAACCCAAGGATTTAATACTGTCAAAGCATATTCATCAGTGTCATTCACGTCATACAAGTTCCAAGAGTCTAAACAAACCAGGACATAGAGTCCCGTGTTAAACTCAACCAGTCACATTGGCTTTTGTTTTTTTAATCCTTAGCTTGGGAAGGGTTCAACTGAGAGCCACATGGATGATGAAAGGCCTGGGAAATAAAATTTCCAGGAGAGATGAAAGAAACTGGGATTATTCAGCCTAGGGAGGAGAAGCTTGAGGAATGACTTCATCGTGGTCTTTGTATGAAGAATGGCAGCCAGCTGTCCTGGCTCTGCTGAGCACCAAATATGAGGAAATGTGTTTTAACCTAAGCCCCTCATGGCATAGCTTAAATTTGGGAACAGTTTCTTGACAGTTCAAACAGCTAGTGCATTACCAAGAGAAGTTGTAAAATTTTCTCTTATAGCATTCTTTCACAACTGGAGAGACACCCATTCATGAGGTGGGGGAAATGGAGCTAATTTAAGTTTGGACTGACTTAAAGCCAGAGGGATAGACTGGATAACTTCCCCAGGGCTTTCCAAACCCAAAATGGATATTCATTCATCTATTTAATAGGCATTTAGTAAATGTCTGTTATGTCAGAATCTGTGAGTAGAGCTGGGGAAACAGAGACAAAAAGGGAAATAGTGGTCTTTGCCCTGAGAGAGCTTCCTTTCCACTTGGGGGAAACCTGCATACTTAAGTAAACATTACTGAAGTAAAAGGAGCATAATATAGAGGAAAGAGTGATGAACTTGCCCAGGGAAGTCCTTGGTTCAAATCCTGGTTATAGCATTCACTAACTGGGTGGCCACGGCCAAGTCCCTGAGTCTTATTCTTCTCAGCCATCTGTAAAATGGGGATAATCATACCTGGAAACCCTTCCTCACAGGGTTGTTGTGAGACTCAAATGTCCTAACACCTGCAGTTACCATGGAAACATTAAAGCAGTGTATAAATAATTCCTGTTGTCATAATTATTCTCTCTGGAACAACTATGGAGCTCTTAGTCAGTACAGTTTTGACAATATATTGGTTGAAGGAACCTCCTCCAAAGTACCCCAGTTATCCAAGTGACTGTTATTAATAACTCACATTCTATTGGCAGTATCAAGTAGTGGACAGAGGACTGGTCATGGGCTCAGGAAGACCTGGGTTTGAATCTTACCTCTGATATATATACCCACCTATAACTGTTGACTCTGGGCAAGTTATTTAACATCCCAGCACTGTAGGTACTTCTCTGAGTTTATAAGGTAAAGACATTGTCATTCTGCATCGTTGGAGTAAATTTCCACACCATATGGATAAAACTTAGGTCCATGCCAGACCTACTTGAGATTATATATCACTCTAAAGTTTATAGAGTAGTTTCCTTATCACAACCCTGTTGGGTTGCAGATATTATCATCCCCATATTACAGATGGGAAAACAGAGACACAGAGAGACTAAGGGACTTCTTCATTGCTGCATACCTAATATCTCACGTCAAGTGAGATGAACATTTGTAAAATGCTTTGCAAGTCTTAAAGCTGAAAACCTGTCCTGTAGATTCGAACAATCAATAAACATTTATTAAGCATCTGCTACATAAATGCTAGCCATAATAACAATGCTGTTATTGTCATTCTCCCTTGTAAGTTTCAGAACCAGGATATGTGTCTATTTATATGATTTTTTTTCAAATGTCTCGAAGCAAATGTATAACTATAAAATGAGAAAGCCAATCTTGTCTTCTGCTTTAGGTTAGATTAGGTCCACTCTAGACCAGTAACTTGCTTCTTGATCTTTAAGAATCACTTATTTGGTCCTGTGATCTAGCTAGCCAGAACTGATTACTTTAATACTCAGATGGATATGGGATCTCATCAGTGTTTATGGTCCCTCCCATGTTGTATATTTTTCCCTAGCCATTCATGCCCATCTTCTGTGACTCTGTCTGTGTCCTTCCATAAGTCAGCCACAGGTAGCCCAACAAACATGTCAGAGATTTCCTCACTCTAATATTTTCATGTCTCCTGATCTGGCAAGGGTGCCAACAGAGAACAGGGCTATGCGTTGGTTGTTCCTCATGTTTTCTGGAACCAACATGTTTTCTTTTTTTGATCATTTATTTCTTCGATGACATCCTTTATCCTGGTTCGACTTTAAAGTTCTTCATTCATTAGGAGCTCGTATCTACCGTGTGACCATCTACTACTCTAAATGAGATTTATTTTTAATTTTTTGCTATCATGTTCTGTGATTGCACAAAACAATACTAGTGTGATATTGGTATTTACAAACTAGATCTTTATTTTTGAGAGAAATTTGGAGTCATTTAAGGAGCTTCGTAATTTTTCAAAGGCAATCCAATCCATTCTTCTCCTGGCATGCTAAGTGATGCAGTGGATAGAATGTTGGAATCAGGAAGGCCTGAATCCAAAGCCAGCCTCATACACTTACTAGCTATTTGACTCTGGGCAAGTCACTTGGCTTTTATTTGCCTCAACTCCTTCAACTGCAAGATGGGGCTAATAATAGCACCCACTTCCCACATTTGTTGTGAGGATCAAATAGCATAATATTTTTAGTGCTTACCACAGTGCCTAGCACATAGTAGGTGCTTAACAAATGCTTGTTCTTTCTTCCCTGCCCCTACTTCCTTTCTCCTTCACTTCTTTAATTCTGGTCCCAACTTATTGTCCATTTGCAGTGTATGTCCCTGCTCATAAGCAAGCTCTACGAGTTGTCCATCAATTATATGCATAATAGGAATTCTTCATCCACATGGCTTTTCTTGTGTGCCTAGTTAGTTTGGCCCAATCATTCAGATAGTTTGTTAGTAGGGTTTGTTTTTTTTTTAACTATTCTATAAATCCAGATTGAAAGAACATTTTGCACCTCATCCAGTGACTTGAATCAATATTACTATTCTCTAGGACTGACCTCATTGATCCACAGTGATCTGTTGGTGATTTCAGTGCCCAAGGGAAGGAACATAAGTTTTATTGAGCTGGGGAGAGAATGGAAGGAGACAGGTGGATTTGCCAAAGCAGAGCAGTATCTCAGTACCTTCATGTCATGAAATCAATGGAATTTTGTCCATTATTTGTCCAGAATTTCCTTTTTTTGTTTTTCAAAAAGTGACAGGAGATTTAGTTATAAAGAAAAAGTTCCTTCAAATTAAAATGAAATCCTTTACCTTAGGGGGTAGTGAATCCCTTATCACCACTGCTTTTCAAGCAGAGGCAGGTGACCTTTTTGTTGGGATCCTTTTAAGTCAGTTTGGTTTGAAGTTGGTCTAGATCAGAGATGTCAAACATGGATGTGCAGGCAGCATATGGCCTACAAACTCGATAAAATGTAATTAGGAAATGTTTAACAAAATAAAAATGCAATCTGACATAGATAAGATTATATTTTAAAACCTTAAGTCAATATAGAGTCCACAAGGATCCTTTATACATGGTTTAGTAGCCTCAGTTCCTATTTGAGTTTGATGCCACTGATTCAGATGACCTTCTAAATGTGAGATAATCTGATTTCAGGATGGCCCAATTGTCTGTCACCCGTTTCACTCCTGAGCATTCTTCCTTCAGGGTAACACCAAAGGTAACTCCCCAACTCTTTAAAAATGTACATAGGGATTTTTCTTAATGCGTTTTGCTTTTGTGTCAGTCACTTGTGGAAATACCAGTCCTTCTCACCTTCTCACCTCCCAAATGAACCCTCCCTTATAACAAAGAAAAACAAAAATTAGTGAAACAGTGACCAAGGTTATTAATATGTAGACCCCTATACTCATAATCCAGCCATCTCAGCCAAGATAACTCCTGTACTCTTAACCCCTGCACACATACAAATAGAGTTACATCTCTGCTGACTAGCAGGGTTGGAAGTATTCACAGAAGAACTCTTAGTGAGAAGTGAAGCCAGGGAGACTGACAGTAAGTAAGCTTGTTTCTAGGGGAATAGAAAAAATGAAAGTCCCGGTCATCTAAGGATCTGAAAGGTGTAGCAAGCATCTCGTTAACCCCAGCAGATTCCCTGGAGGAGCAGGTAGAGAAGTGCCAAGTAACAACCCTATTACATGGTTATAGAAACTGAAGCATTAAAAAAAATTACTTTCATAACCTCTCACCTCACAGAAATAATGTAACACAGATAGGTATCTTCTAAGTCCTCTGTCCTAGCTGCTTGCTTCAGTGAGAGACATGTTTAAGTTCTTCATCTCTTCACAACCAGAAATACCCCGGAGTTTGCAAAGAGATCATATTTCCATCCCCTTCCCAATACAGCTGGTCTTGTGAATAGACAGGTCCAGTGATTGGCGAAATTATGTGACATCTTTTTGCCTAAGACGAGTACCTATAACCAGGAGATCAAGCTATACTGGCATATCTCTAAGCTTCACCTGGTAAATCTTCCCTCTGGTTTTCTAGTGGGGAGAAGCAGTGTAACTTTCATAACTTTTGCTGCTGTGTTCCTTTTCAGTTGAGATGCTTATCACAAATTCAGAATGGAGTCACTGTTGTCAGAGGTGCTTCTATGACAAGTGGCTTTGCAACTTTCCCCTCCCCACCGTGCACTGGTATCTCCAGAAATGATTGTGATATAAAAACCCCTTATTTATAGTTCTAAAGAATTGGGGAGTTACCTCTGATGTTACTTTGAAGGAAGAATGCTCGGAGTAAGATGGGTGGCAGACACTGGGGGTTGGGGGTTGGGCTACTCAGAAATTACTCACAGAATCACAGAGTTGAAAGGACCCTCACTCCCAACTATTGCATCTCCAAGTCATCTTGACTGTTGCCTTGAAACTGGACTTCAGTGACTCTGGAAGAGAGAGACTGAAGACTTTGTTCAAATCTGCTTCATTTAAATCCAATTCACACACAAGACATCACCCTCTGATGTCATTGGCCCTCTTTGAAAACTAAGGATGAACAGCATTTGGAGAAATTAAGACATCGTGGGTTTTCCCCCCTTACAAATAGGCCAGGAATTCCTGACTAAGGCTTTGGTTCCATTTTAAAATGTAAATGCCCATCAGCCCTTCAGCCCTTCATGAAGAACTGGTCATGTCAGGCTGTGACTTTATGTCCTTTTTTGACAAGTTACTAAACTGGTTGATCAGGAGACTAGTGTAGATCAGGACTTATTAAGTATTTTTTGTGTCACGGACCCCTTTGACAGCCTGGTGAAACATGTAAGCCCCTCCCCACTGAACAATGATTTTACATGCATGAAATATAATACATAGGATTACAAAGGAAATCAATTATATTGAAATACAGTGATCAAAATATTTTTTAAAAGACAATTCAAAGACCCCACGCTAAGAACTCCTACTGTAGATTCAGTCCAACAGTCAATCAACATTTATTAAATACGTGCACCAGGCACTCTGCTAAGCTCCAGAGATACAAAGAAAGGTGAATGGCAGCCCCTGTCTTCAGGGACATTACTGTTTGCTGAGGTCTTAGCAAAGCGCCTGACTAAAGTATTTCATACTATTCTTGCATGGAAGATGAAAATACTTGAATAGTTAAAGGTACAAGTATATGGATGTAGAAGAACAAATGGCCTGATCTTGCAAACAGAGAAGAGAATGGATTCTTCAAACTACAGGCCCATGAGCTAGACTCAAGCAAAGAATCCACAAGCATTTTTAAGGCACCGAGATATGTGATGGAAACACAAAGACAAAAGGGAAACAGCCCCTGCCTTGAAGGAGGATTTTTTTCTGTAAGAGGAAATAAGATGTGACTGCGTAAATAAATGCAGAGTATACACCAAGAAAATAAAAGGCGACTGATGAGGAGAGAGAGGAGGGAGACACTAGCAGCAGAAGGAGTTGGCAAAGGCCTTTGAGGCACAAATGAGAAAGAAGTGCATTCTGGGCAAAGGAGACAAAGAAATGAAAGAATGTTGAGTGTGAGACACAGAAGGTGTGAGACCATTTGACAGAAGGGCAGAATAAATGAAGAAAGGCAGTGTGTAGTAGAAAGATAGACTGGAGTCAGAATGTAAAGGATTTTCAATCCTAAACATGGAACTTTGTGTTCTATCCTAGAGGCAAGAGGAAGTCACTAGAGTTTTGTGGGGAGGGGAGTGATACCCCCGCCCTTGCTTTTGAGAATATTCCTTTGGCAGCTGAATGTAGAGGACAGATTGGAGAAAGATGAGACCGGTCTGCTAGGCAGTTGGTAGTGAGACTTTGGAACTTAGAAGAGAGGTAGCCTTGAATAGATAGATCTGAAAGTTATTTTTGAAGTTAAAGTAATTGAACCAATGAAAACTGATGAGATCACTAAGAGAAAAGAAGGCAGAATCTTGGGCCAGAGCCTTGGGATGTACACACAGTTAAGGGGTGGAACACAGATAATAATCTATAAGGGAAGACTGAGAAGTAGTGGTCAGACAGGTAAGAGGAAAAACAACATAGAGCAGTGTAAGGAAAACCCAGAAATGAGAGATTAGGTAAAGGAAAGGTAGTCAGCAGCATCACTGGCTGTAGAGAGTTCAAGAAAAGCTGTTGGATTTGGCAATTAATAGGTCACTGGTAACTTAGAGAGGGGCAGTTTCAATGAATGAGTTCAAAGGCCAGATTGCAAAAGATCTGAAGAAAGTGAGAAGAGATCAGTGGAGGCTATGAGTATAAACAGTTTTTCCCCCACCAGGAGTTTGGGAAAGGAAGGAAATATAGAGCAGTAACTTGAAGGGATGGCAGGTTCACGTGAAGGTTGTTTAAGTGTAGGGGAAATTTGGGCATGTTTATAAACAAGGAAATCAGGAAACTGGGAGCAACCAAAGATGAGTGCTAAAGGGCATGGTTGTGGATGTAATCTCCAGGGTCATTGGTAGGAGATTGGAGAGGATAGAATCAAGGGTACAAATAAAGGAGTTGACCTTGGTGAGAATGACCACTGCTCCGTCACATGTGATTTCTTCCAGCGTTATTCAGCATCATAGGAGCAGAGGGAGGCAGATTTGATAAGTTCAGCTGGTTAACTATGAAGTCAAGATTAGGAAGTGGGGAAAGTAAATGGGGGAGGTGATCTACTGAGGAAGAGAGGTAGAAGAGAGGACAAAGAATGAGTAAAAAACATGTATAGGGAGCAATGAGATGATAGGATGTTATCGTTAGATAAAGGAATTTCAGAATTCTTGGGTCACAGGAGTGGAACAGTTATGGGATCAAGAAGTATGTATGGCTGAAGAGTGACAAAAGTAGAGTCCATCTGAGTTGAGGAGATTGATGAAATGGAAGATCATGGTGTTTGAATAAACATCAGCGTATATGTTGAAGTCCCCAAGGAAAAAGGCAGGATAGAGAAGACCATGACCCAGATAATGAATAAACTCTTTGAAAAAAAGAGGAAGAGGGCCAGTAGATAATTGTCAGCAAGATCTGGTTTGGATGATAAGTTTGAATAGAGCAAATCTCAAAGGAAGAGAGGTTGCTGATTGATGGCAACGAAAGGAGAATCCAGAGGGCCTTGGGGAAAAAAAAATATGTCTGCTTCTCTTCAGGACTAGTGTGTTGGGGGACATGAGAGTGTGGCCAAAAAGGCAAAGCATCTTTTGGGAAAGTCCAGGTCTCTTTGAATATCAAAATATGAAAGAAACACAAGAGAAAGGGGTCTGAAGGGAAGTTTGTTAACAATGGAACAAGGACTGCAGAGGGCACAGTGGAAGGGGCAGCCAGAGCTGGATGGAGATTTGAGCAAAGTGGGGCAGAAGTAGATGGAGATAATAGAATGGAAAGTGGTGATGGAAGACAGCTAGGAACACTACCTCACTGAGAATGAAAGAGTGATTGGTACCTTCAGACAAGGGTTCCTGATATCAAGGGTCCTGTGAATGTTAGAAGGTCTATCTCAGTCTTCTTTCAAATACTAGGAAAGAGGAACAGTGGGACCTGGTGTTAATGGTCTGTCCTATAGATGAGGTCCTGGAAATAAGGACTCAACAGCTGAGTCTTTTGACATAGACTGGATTCTAATAGAATTTTAGGATGTCTTTTATTAAAGAAATGGTTAGTGGACATTTGGGACATAAGCACAATGAATAGGTAATGTGGAACTCACTTTATTTCTCTTCTTTACTTGGTTACTAAAATAATGGATTGGGGGAATTCAATAGTTATTATTCATCTAGATCTTAACAAAGCATTTGATAAAGTCTGTCATGCTGTTCTTAGGGAAAATATGGGAAGAAATGGATTAGTTATTGGTAAGGTCCAATTTGTTAGATTCAGAAGTAACTGAATAGCTAGACCCAAAGATGAAGCATTAATGGTTTGATGTGATCTTAGAAGGAGGTCACCAGTGTAATGTCCCAAGCATCCATACTTGGCCCTGTGCTGTTTAACTTTTTTTAGTAAGTGATTTGGATAAAGGGATAGGTGACAACCTTGTCAATTTTACAGTGACTAGGAAAGATAGCTAACACACTGAAGGACAGAGTTGGGATGCAAAAAAGGTCTTGACTGCCTCGTAACTGTGGCTAAATATACTAAGATAAAATTTCATAGGCATATACTAAAGCTAAAAAAACCCAACTTCTCAGATTTCAAGATGGGAGAGGCATGACTATAAGCAATTTGTCTGAGAAAGATCCTAGGGGTTTCAGAGGACTGCAAAGTGAATATGAGTCAAAAGCATTATGTAACAACTTCCACAACTTATGTGGTTTTGGGCTGCGTTGAGAGTCAGAATTTCCAGGAACAAGGAGATGATAAACTTCGCTGTTATAACTGTGCTCTGTTCTTATTTGAACAGACCATATTTGAAGAACTGTCTCCAGTTCTAGGGGCCACATTTTAGGAAGGGCACTTATAAGCCAGAGATCAATTAGAAGAGATGGCAAGATGAAGAGCTGTGAGCCCATGCCACAAAAATCAGCTGAAGGAATTAGAGATATGTAGCCCAGAAAAGAAATTTGGGTTCAGGATAGGAGGAGAGGCAAGGCGTCCATGACATCTGTCTTAAATATTTAAAGGGCTGTCTTCTGGAAAAGGTATTAGATTTTGACCCCGGAGGACATAAGTAGGAGTAACAGATGAAAGTTACAAAGAGGCCAATTGATTTAAGAAAAAATATCCTAACAAATTATCAAAAAGGGAGGGCTTTGCTTCAGGAGGTAGAGGGTTGGTTATTATTATTCAAGCTCAGGCCCGGATGATTACTAATTAAGTGTGCTATATATAGTCAAACAATCAATGTGCATTTATTAAATTCTTACTGTGCACCTGGCACATACTGAACATTCAAAGAAAGGTAAAAGGCAGTCCCTCCCCTCATCGTGAAGATTCTTTTAGGGCTATGAGTTGTCAGTCAACAAGGATTTATTAAGTGCTTGCTGTATACTAGGCACTGTGCTAAGTGCTGGTTATGCTAGACAGCCAGTGAGGTCCTCATCTTTGAAACTCTATAATTAATTTAAGCCTTAGACAATTATACTTCACTGTGAATTAAGCTTATTAAATCCTTTACTGAGAATAGCTTTTGATAGGTGTGATGGAGGGGCAAAGGTGAAGGCCCTGTGCTTGTGAGGTCTATCAGTTGATCAACAAGCATTTTAAAAGTACTTGCTGTATAGCTCTGTTCAATAGTAGGAATAAAACATAAAACAGTCCCTGTCCTCAAGGAGCTTATCTTCTTCTAGGAATATACAGCATGTTTATAGGCTGTTGTGATAGCCTTCTGGTTCCTCTCCCTACCTAAGGTCTCTCACTACTCCAGGCCATCCTCCACTCAGCTATTAAATTAATCTTCCTAAATAAAGATCTGACCATCTCCCTCCTCTATCCCCCCCCATTCTATCAACTCCAGTGACTCCTTGTTGCCTCCAAGATCAAATATAAAATCCTCTTGCCTTTTAAAGCCCATAACTCAACTCCTTCCTGCCTTCCCATCCCCAGCCCCACCGGCCATTCTCTTCGTTCCAATGCCTCTGGACTCTGAGCATATTCACTGCCTGTCCCTGATCCCTGGGACTTTTCTCCCTCTTTGTCTCTGCCTCTTCCCTTCCCTGGCTTCCTTCAAGTCTCACTTTCTACGAGAAGCCTTTCCTCAACCTCTTTAATCTTAGTTCCCTCTGTTGACTACCCCCAGTTTGTCCAGTATAAAGCTTATTTATGGATAGTTTTTCGAACGTTCTCCTTTCTGTAGACTGTGACAAAGTTCTTTGTATCCCCAACACTGGGCACAGTGCCTGCTACATAGTAGGTGCTTCATAAATGTCTGTTAACTTGAGTAAATATAAGATCTATATAACATAAATAGGAAGTGATTTGGGGAGGGGGAATCAGGAGAGGCTCCTTTGAAGGAGGTGATACTTGGGCTGTGCTTTTGAGGGATGCCTCGAGATGGATGTTGAGAAGGGAGAGTCTTCCAGGGACAGGGCATCAGGTGAGACTGGTCAGAAACATGAAGCTGGGAGATGGAATACTGTCTATGTAGCTGGAATGGAAGGAGGTCTAGATAATCTGGAAATATAGGCTGGATCCTGATCATGAAGGGCTGTACGTGGCAGAGGAGTTTGTATTCGATCCTAATTATTGAGAAAACAAACAACAGTCTCGAGCAGGTTAAGTAGAGCCATGGGGCAAATGGTTGTCATGCCCTTTCTAGTAACATTTTTAATATAAACTTGAATATCATTCCCTAAGGAAGAGACACAAAGGAGTTAGGGATACCTGTGGAAGGGGAGATGGCAAAATGAATCTCGGTGGCTGGGCTGTGGTATCCTAGCAGGATGGCCAAATGGGATGAAGTTGGATCTGCTGGATATAGGGGGTTGAGTCTTGGTTCCACTTAGCCTCCAACAGTCAACATCCAGGGCATCGCTGGCCCAGGGCAAGTCTCAGACTGAGAATGAGGAGGAGGGAGTGAATGGGGGTGGGGGAAATAGTGTCTCTGAAGAGTCAGAGTGGGTCTGCTCCTGTTGCTTCTAGGGCCTGCTAGGAATAGAGAGTTAAAGAGAGTCTCAGAGAAGTAAAAGTTATTAGTCCAGTCACTTAGGTACCCTTAGGAGAACCAGGATTTAAACTCAGTCTTGTACCTCTAAATTCAGTGTCTCTTCTACCATACTAAATCCTGCCTCAGGGACAGACATTCATGGTAAGTTGAGTTCAGCCATCACTAAGCAGATGGAAAGAGGGCTGAATTATCCATTTGCCAGTGAAAAATTCTTTGGCTGGCTGTAAAGAAATCAGACTTTGCCCCTCTGTGTCCACTAAGCATGGTTAATATTTTAATTCAATGTTCTTAGTACTTCTCCCCTAGACTTAGTGGGAGGAACTGGTTGGCAGGGACTCTGATGAGGTCGCCCTGTCCCAGCATCCTATAATTCAGCCATGGAATTTCCCAAGCTACTCAGTCCATAATCAGCCTTGTAAAGGAGTTTGGGGTGGGCTTTGCCCCTCTCACTGACTCCTGGCAACTTTGCCTTTGGATCATATCATACAGGCATGGAACTTGTATGATCACACACAAAAGTAGTGTTAGAAGGGACCTTAAAGTCGTACCCCTTGTACTAAAGAAGAGGCTGAAAGGTACTAGTGGCTAGTAGGTAGCAGGCCTAGGATTGGAACCTGGACCTGAATCTAGGTTCACTACACCACAGTGTCTTGAATGACCACTAAAATGTTAGGTGGGGTGTGCTGTGTGATAGGGAAGTGGAGGTTGGAGATTTATATACTCGAGACTGATAGGTGTACTTTAGTAAAGAAAACCCTGGTATATTATAATTTTTTATTATTATTATATTATGACAGACCCACCCTGTGAATTAGACCCCCTGGTCTCATGTACTCACTACTCCATATCAGGCCTGTAAAGAGATTTTATCCTTGATCCGTGGACACAAAATCAATTGATCAATAACCATTTACTGAGTGCCTTACTCTGTGCCAGACACTGTATTAAGCAGCAGGCATTAGAATAATAATGTAACTCAGTTGCATATATGCTGTCTAAATGGGAGAGCAAACTCTTTTCTCTTCTTCCAAATATCTCTCCCACCCCACCCCCCCAAAAAAAACACCAGGCAAAAATAAAACAGAAAATAGGTTAGTTTATTCCTGCAAAATGTTCTTTTCTGGGATTTAGTGAGGGGTAGGAGAACTGGGGAAAAGATTGGGAAAGTGTCCAAACCTCTGATTTCATTTGGAGTAAGGAGAGTGGGAAAAATGCTGACTCTAAAGTAACGAGAGGACTTGGGAGGGATGGGGTAGAGGTGCATAGGGACAATAGAATGGGAAGTGGGGACAGGATGGGTGATAGGGATGCTTAGGCAGCCAAAGATCCTACCTCACTGGGATTGAGGGAGTAGTAGATGGAAATTTGGGAGCCATGGGACAGGGATGTGTAGGGCCTTTGGACAAAGGGTAGCAGCCATTAAGGGGCAGCTAGGTGGTGCAGTGGATAGAGCACCAGTACAGGAGTCAGGAGGACCTGAGTTCAAATATCACCTCAGACACTTGACACTCACTAGCTGTGTGACCTTGGGCAAGTCACTTAACCCCAATTGCCTTGGCAAGTCACTTAACCCCAATTGCCTCATCCTGGGTCATCTCCAGTCGTCCTGATGAATATCTGGTCACTGGATTCAGATGGCTCTGGAAGAGAAGTGAGGCTGGTGACCTGCACAGACCTCCCTCACTCAAAACAAAGTCAAGTGCAAGTCATGTCATCATTTCTCTGATTCTTCTGCAACGAAGGATGAACACACACACACACACACACACACACACACACACACACACCAACAACTGAACAGTCCTTGCTCTCAAAGAGATTACATTCTAATGAGGGAGACGTGTGTGATATTTATATAGTTACATAGTTATGTATCTATTGTATATAATATACATTGCATATATTATACATATTTATGTGTGTACTACGTATTGTCTACTATATATATTATGCTGACTATATATGTGTGTGTATGTGTATAGTCTCCTCCATTAGAATGTAATGAGAGCAGAGGTTATATATATCATATATATATTCATGTATGTATAATATGTAACATAGCCTATTATATGTCTATAGAAGGAAAGAAAGAGAAAAAAGTCAAATATGTTGTCTCCTCCATTAGAATGTAAGTTCTTTGAGATGGGTACTATTTTTATTTCTGCCTCCAAATTTTATAAATAACATGCATATGTGTATATGTATATATGTACCCACATATGTGCGTGTATATATGTAAATGTGTATGCAAAAACATACAAAATAGATGGAAGATCACCCTAAAACAGAGGGCAGCAACATCTGGATGTGACCAGGAAAGGCCTCCTGGAGGCAGCAGCATTTGAGCCGAGTCTTGACAGAAGCCAGGGATTTTAAGAGGTAGAAAGGAGAAGGATTATGTTCTAGGCAGAGAGTAGACAGCCAGGGCAAAGGTGTGGAGAAAGGAGATAAAATGTCATGTGTGGGTCCAGAATAGCTGTATCTTAAGAGTGAGTAGAAAGGAGTAACATATAGGAAGACTGAAAAAGTAGAAAGATGCCAGATTAGTTTGAGAATAGATGCCAGTATGTGCCTGGCATTTGCTGAATGGAGTTTTCATGCCAAAGAGTATCATATATGAAATCACGGGTCTTGTCCTTCAAGAAGAAAAAAAAATCCTAGTCTGATTTATACTTGTGATAAAGATACATTTCTTAAAACCCCAGGACCTTTCTGCCTGCTTTCCTTACATGCCCCCAAAACAAGTCGTGAAGTTAGAATGTCCATTTTCAGGATTTCTCAGCCATCAGCTTGCACTGCAGTGTAGAAGAACCCAGCAGCGAGTCCATAGGGCTTTGCTTGGCGGGAGTGAAAGAACTGTTCACAAAGGCCTCTGTCTTTCCCGTGAACCATGTCTATCACTCTCGGTGGTGTGGTGTCGGTGGGAACAGAGTGGTGGGGCTGAATAGAGGGGTGCAGGGCTTGGGGAGGGCAAAGGTTGATACCCATTCTGCTCTGTTTCGTTTTTCTTCCTGCCTATGACGCTGGCCCAGGGACATTCTTGGGAGTTGTGTCATGGCCATTTCTGTAAATGATTCACATGAAAGTGACCTTTAAAGAGAAAACAGCAGCAACCACCAAAAAAAAAAAGAAAACCCCACCACTTACTTTCAGCAGTCTCCTATCCCAGAGCTATTTGGAAGGGCCTGCATCTGAGAGTGTGGTTGTTTGGATTGCTGTCCGCCAACTGAAATGCATTTCATTGGCAGAGGGTTATTGTTTGGCTGCTGAAATCCAATCGCCAAAATCCTGCACAATTGTGTTGCTCTGGTTTCGTTCCCACGTGCAAAATCAGTCCTTTGAGGTCGTTGATTAGGTATCCTGATAAACTTCTGAAGCAGGAACGAGGCTAAGTTCAGTGACAGGAGTTCAGGAGCAAAGAAGAAACGGGGGATTTGCTTACCTCAACTCTTGGGGCTTTTTCTGTTGTCTCCACTGGCATTATTGAATAAAACCAAAAGAGCTTTGAGTTTGTTGTTTTTTGTTTTTGTCCTGACCTGTGATTTCATTGGTTTAGGGAACTCCTACCACTGAAGAAGGGCAACCCTTATTTATCTTCTAAAGTTTAATTAATTTGCCCAGAGTCAGTTAAGATGGCTCAGTGGATTCGCACTGGGCCTGAGTCAGGAAGACTTGCGTTCACATTTGCCCTTACGTACTTTCTAGCCATGTGACCCAGGGCAAGTCATTTAATTTCTGTTTGCTTGACTTTCTCAGCTCTAAGATGAGGAAAATGATAGCATTCGCCTTGCAAGAATATGTAAGGATCAAATAAAATAATATTTTAAAGCATCTCGCGCTTCGTAGATGCTGTATAAATGCTTATTTCCCTCTCTTCCCTTGTCTTTCCTCCTTTTCCACAGTCACACAGCTGGTGTGTATAAGAAGCAAGAATTGAATCCGGGTCTTAGGATCACAGAATTTTAGATTTACAATTGAAAGAGACCTGAGGAATCATCTCTGACGTTCTTAACCTAGGACCCCTGGACTTTTTTTTATGTTTTGATAACCAATTTTAGCATAGTCAGTTTCCTTTGGGATACTATACAGTTAATTTTAAGCATCTAAAAACATTATTAAGAAGGGATCCTCCATTCCACAAAAAAAAAAAAGAAAAAGCTAAGAAACCCTGATCTAGTCTAATCCTTTTGATTTACAACTTATAGCTAAGGAAACTGAGACCTAGAGAGCCAAAGTGACTTACTTGCCCAAAGTCACACAGATAGTGATTGTCAGAGCTAAGATACACATCCATGTCTTCTGATCTTTCCATTGTACCACACTACCTGACTCCAAAGCTGGCTCCAGAACCAGTTTCCTACATGACTCCTCCCCTCGAGAGTTATTTGTAAGAAATTCAATGAGCCCAAATAATTACTTAAATTCAGTGATGGCTGTCCCTTCTCTGCTTCATGAGGCTGAAACTTTGGGTCCTCTCACTGATCTAAAACCCAGAGATGTCATGGGGTAGCTGGATCATTGCCTTTTTGAATGTTTCTTTTTTTTCCTTCCCCTCGTAGAAATAAAAGTGACCCTCCTCGGCGCCCCATCCTTTCATCTCTGGTCACTCTTTTTAACTATCATCAAGGAACAGTTGTAAAGGGGTCCTTTCTAATCACCATGGTGAGGATTCCAAGAACTGTTTTCACATATCTCTCTAACACCCTGAAAGAAAAGGTAAGTGAATTATACTCTCTACCCTCCCCCCCCAAGCCCTGCCTCCTGCCCTGGCCTGCTGCCAGGGGTCAGGTTGCAGGAAAGTAACCAGCTGGAAAAGTACAGCTGGCTCAGAGTGAGGATATCCAATCTGGGCCAGCATCCATTCAGTGGGCTCCGATATTCTTTCAGTCGTTTGTTCTCACTGTGCAAGTCTTTCTCCTTCTACTTTTTGTTTGTGGATTTTGTTGGGCTCCTCCAAACATGGAGAAGAGAGGGGAGGGAGGAAGAGAGACAGTGAGTGTGAGAGAGAGAGAGAGAGAGATCTGGAAATAGTTTGAGTGCCTCCCATTTAACAGGGTTTCTTTCTCATTTAAATGTTTGCTAGAGGGAGAAAAACAGGAATAAATACTTGAGATGAAATTTGAAGTCTGCCAGGGCATTAGTCTCATGGCCATTTTCATAAATAAATAAATGGAGCACTAGGTAGAAAGGTTTACTTCTAGTTTTTATGAGAGGATATACCTGACCTTGTCCATTTTGCACAGGATGTCATGGGAAGTTGCTGGTGTGTATAACAGGAATGGGCAAGCTGATCCAAATCTCTGCTCCAACCCTAAGCAAAAGACAGAAAACTATAGGGTTTTTGTTTGTGTTGCTGCTCCCCCCCAAATTTCCCGCCCCATCCCGCTGGTTTTTATTTCCATGCACATTTGGTTATGAATGCCAACAGAAACCAGAACACCAGGAAAACAGCTGCTCTCATGGTATTTCTGGCCCACTGGAACAAGGAAAGATTGGAAATCCCCCAAGCCAGCCTGTTCTCACACAATGTTAAGCTGTCTTTATTTGCCAGAGGGGTTGGAGAAACATCCGAAGTTGCAGCTATTTAAGATCCAAACCTTTTCAGTGTGTCTATGTACCATTAGTGAAATGGAGACGAGTCTGTATGTTAAGATGTCTTTTCAAGCCCTTGGAATTTTTTTGTTCTTTTCTGGAGAGTGAAAACTATTCAGAAATTGCTGTGTGCTTTTTTAATAATCCATGAAAAAACCATGAGATGAGTGCAGAAATTGGGAAACATTGATTGGATTTCACACAAAAACCCTTTGGCTTCCGGATCATGAAATGCATGTTAAGTAGTTGTCATTTGAGGTGTAGAACTGCTGACTTTGGTTTTATTACTGTCTGAGTCTGGAGGAGCCACATTTTGGTGGTTTTCCTCCTTCTCGAAAAGAGTCTTTTCCCTGCCTTGGACAAAACCTTGAAGATGTCTGTCCTCTGAATTTCTAGCTTCTGCTTTTTCAGAAATGGTCCCTAACTCCTCCCATCTCAAGACACCTGGAAAAAGGGACTCCTTGGGGAGAAATTAGTTTTCATATAAATCAAGCAGGAGGTTTAACTGACCCAGAAGGCAAAAAAATAAAATAAAATAAAATAAAAAGCCAGTCTCTAAAGGAAAGACCTTTTATAAATCTTGGGAAGAAATTGGCAGGACAGCTCCAGGTCTCAAGAATGGAATCATGAAATCCACTGAGATTTCACAGCAACATGAAGCCCAAATCCTTTGTGATCACATTATACTTCTAAGGGTCCTTAAAAAGAGGCAGCCTGACCACCCTGTAAGGTCCTTTGAGTTAGGAACATTTGTCTTTGTATCCCCAGGTCCTTAATGTTCACTGATTGATTGATGGCAGAGTGGACGGAGCGATGACCGTAGTCTCACAGGGTTTAAATCTAGATCCCACCTTTGTAATCTGTGTGACACCTGTATTAAATGTCTTTGGGCCTCAGTTTCTTCGTCTGTAAAATGGATGACCTCTAAAGGTCACTTCCATCTCAAGAGTTATAATCCTTTTCTGACTTTAAAAATAAAAATCCTCCTTCACATTATGTATCTTCAACTTAGAAATTTCAGCCAACCACCATTTGTCTTTGCTGCTTTAAGTAGGCTGGTTTACGATCAGAAACAGGCCCAGAACTCAGCTATGGTTTCATACAATTGAATTGGCTTTAGGGCCAAAAATCTCTACCAAAAACCAAAAATAAATCCATATAAGGCTGGGGTCCCGCCGATGTAAGATTTCAGAGTTATTTGTGGAAATTCCTTAACTGATTATTAACTCTGAATGTGGGCACTTCATGCTTGACTCCTCCCCCACACCCCCCAGTAGTCTCAGTATTGAGACATGTGAGGAATTCAGATTGTCTTAAGAAAGTATAATTTTCTTTCTTGGACTTTAACCCCTAAACTGGAATTTTTGTTTCTAATAAGATGAAACTTAAACTGGTTCTCTCTTTTTTAATATATATGTATAGAGCTGAGGGATGGGGAGTGGGAGATTGAGGAGGGGCAGTGGGGAGATGAGCATGGCATAGTAGATGGAACCAAAAATCACCTGGGTTCATGACCTGCCACTAGCTGCGTGACCATGGATAAGTCACCTAACCTTACTGGAACTCAGTTTCCTATTCTGCAAAATTAGGGCAAGATTGAGCTGTATAGAGTGTATCCCAGCTCTAAAATTTTAAGTTGCAGACAGATTGTGGATCAACAATATTAGAGTTTCCACTCTGGTTGTTCCCTACCTGATGAAATTGCTGATTCCTAAGCAAAAAGGATCTAGATCAAAGATCCATATTACTTGGGTGCTCTCACCAGAACATTACTTTTTTCCATATAATAAAAATTGTGTGCAACTTGAGAGACATTTGGTAGGATCTAAGAGGAATGATTCAAAAACAAAGTCCTAGAAAGTTGCCTGTGGTGCTTTGATATTACGTGACTTGCCCAGAGTGTTGTAGCTGGTCTGTATTACTGGCAGAGTTTGAATCTAGGTCTTCCTGACTCCAAAGCCAGCTCTCTCCAACTCCTGTGAGCTACCTCTTCCTGTTTCTTACTAAATAAACACATTTCTTTGTCATCATATAAGAATCACTGTATTCAAAATTGTGTCCAAGCTAAAACAGACCCTTAGCATATTGGGGATGAACTCATGTATCCCTCGCCTTATTTGCTTTTTCTCCATTTTCTGACTTTCCTTTTCCCCGATAGGAGGAGAGTGCCTTTGCAAAGTACATACTCAAGTGCTGTTTATACTGTTTTTGGTGCCTGGACAAGTGCCTGAGTCATTTAAACCAGGTATGTTTCACAAACAGGCTCTTTATTACACGGAGATGAGGGTTGAGGTCAGTTTCGTTTTTTGTTTTTCTGTCTCCAGAACCGCATGGTGCCTGGCTCTTAGTAGGTGCTTAATAAATGTTGGTAGGATTGAACTTAATGGCATGAAATAGTAAGGAATGCACTTGATAGCCCAGGATTGCCTTTGGCTTTAAAGCACGCTGGTCTCTCTGGTTCTGAAAGAGACATATTTCTCTTTTCAGTGAAAAGAACAAAAGGGAATAAATCACCAGTTTAATGAACATAGTATTTTCATTGTCTTGTCAGAGAACTATAATTTTCCTTTAAATGGGGAGGAAATTACTTCTCTAATTTTACACATTCCACCAATTTTCTTTCAAGATATAAATAACTTTTTCCCCCTGTAATTTAAAAACATTTGCATACTACTATTGTTTAAATTTTGATTTTTCTTTGTCCAAAAATATTCAGATTGATGGAAAGCATAAAATCTTTGAGTTGAATTCTTTCTCTCCTCCAGAAGTATGGCCTTCCCATCATTCCCTCCCTTTCTTCATCTTCAGCGTCTCCTAATTCATTGACTCCTTTTATGGCAGTAAACTCCCCAGTCTCTCTAGCCTTTAAAAACTCTTTACTTTCTCCTGCCATCTCCTCAAACTCCTAGAAATGACCATGTACAATCATTGCCTCCAAATCTACATTCCATACACTTAAAAAAAAAAAAGTTTCATTGATGCCGTTTTTAACATGTCCCTTCCCAATGACTCTGCCACCACCTCCACAATAGAACTCTTTTTTTTTTTAACGAAGAACTAAATAAGCAAAACAAAACAGCACTTTGGCCGTGTCAGACCACATATGCCTCATTCTTCATCTGTATAGTCCATGACTTCCCTGCCAGGACAAGGGAGTTAAGTTTCACTGATGTATTCAGCTCATTGCATTGGTCAGAATGTTGAAGTCTCTGAGTGTTTTCTTTTATATTAGTGGGAATCTGTCAGTTATTTAAAATAAAAAAGTGAGATCATTGTGTAAATTGTTATCTTGGTTCTGCTTACTTCATTCTGCATCAGTTCATGCAAATCTCAGGTTTCTCGAAATTCTTCCTACGTGTCATTTCGTATAGCACAGTAATATTCCATCACTTCTTATACCATAGTTGACTCAGCTGTTACTCATACTTTTCCTTCTGTCTTTGACCTCTTTGGGGCCTAATCCCAGAAGTGGTTCACTGATCCAAAGTTGTGCTATATTATATAATAACATTTTAATTATAATTGCAAAAATATATTCCAGAATAGTTGTCCCAATTCATAGTTCTACCCTTAGTACGTTAATATGCCTGTCCCCACAGTCGCTGTCACTACTTTCATTTCTTGTCACCTCTACCAATCAGATCTTTCACACTTTGTTTTAATTTGATATTATTATTATTAATACGATATTATTATTGATATTATTATTAGACCTTCAGAGCATTCTTTTATATGGTGATCGTTCCTTTGCATTTCTTCTTTTAAAAACTTGACTCTGCATATCTTTTGACTACTTGTCTCTCAGGACACTCACTGACCAGCACTTTGTAATCTGACTTCCAAACCCACCATTCAACTGAAACTGCACTCTCTAAATTATCATTGATCTCTTAACTGCTAAATCCAGGGGCCTGCTCTTAACCAACCTTTGTTTTATTTGGTGTCTCCATACTTATCATACTGGTTCTCTCTCTCCCTCTCTCTCTCTCTCTCTCACGCGCGTTCGCACTCTGGCTCTCTCTCTCTCTCTCTCACTGTTCCAAAAGTCTTGTCAAACTGCTTTAAGACTTTTGGGACACCATATATGTAGATGTAGATATACATGCAGTTTTTAAAAATGTATCTATATAGGTATTTCATCCTCCTCAGTAGACAGTAAGCTTCTTGAGGGCAAGGAGTTTCTATCTTTGTATTCCCAGCACCTACTACTGTATCTGGCACATTGTAGGTATTTAATAAATGAATGGATAGTATAGTAGAAAGAGCAGTGGGTTTGGAACTAGGAAACTTAATTTTTAATCCTACCTCTACCACTAACTAGCTATGTGGCATTGGGCAATTCTCACCTCTCTTGGCTTCAGTCCTGGTAAATGCCATTTTTTCATCTGTAAAATATGTAGAGAGAGGGAAGAATTTGGACCAAATCTTCTCATAAGTCCCTTCCAACTCCAACATTTAGTGGCTCTGTGGGTATTTACTGAGCACATATTGGGTAGTGGGACATAAAGTCCTTAAGGAATTTATAGTCTAGGTCAAGTACTATGACAGAACCACATGCAACCTTTAAATCACCACGTAAGACAGCAAATGTCAAATAGTGTAATGAATGATACAGACAAATCCTAGGATATTTCAGAAAAGGGAAGGAATCAGTGCATGCTGCAGGGATCAAGGAAAACTTCATAGCAAGGGAATTGTGAAAGGAAGTCCTTCTAGCTGATCTACAATTTAAGAATTAAGTCTTAGAGAATTTCCTGAGGCTCAGTGACTTGTTCATGGTCACACTGCTATAAATATAAGTAGCAAGGTTTGAACCTAAGTGGTGAAGTAGATAGAGTGCCTGGAAGACTTCCAGAGTTCAAATCTAGCCTTAGACACTCACTAGCCATGTGACCATGGGTGAGTCACTTACCCCTGTTTGCCTTGTTTCCTTATCTGTAAAATGAGCAGGAGAAGCAAATGAAAAACCATTCCAGTATCTTTTTCAGGAAAACCCCAAATGGGGTCATGAAGAATTGGACATGACTGAAATGACTAGACAACAAGAACAACTCTTCCTAACGGGAAAGCAGTCCATCCCTTCCCTGACATTGCTACCCATGCTTATGCCAAAGACTAACAATAATAACTAACCATTATCTAACTCTTTAAGTTTTGCAAAAGGCTTTCCATACATAATCACATTTCATCTTCACAGCAACCCTGTAAGTGCTATTATTATCTCCACTTTTTTTCTTTACAGATGAGGAAACTGAGGCTAAAAGATTGGGTCATATAACTAATAAGTGCCCACGGAGGGATTTGTTGAACTCAGGTCTTCATGACTCCAAATATCGCTCTCTATTGACTGTGCTAAGCTTCTTCTTAATCAGTCCCTAATGTGTTAGTTGGTTGGGGCTTTTTTAACACTTCTGAAAGAAGTCACAGCTTCCCCCTTCCTCTGTTAACCAGTGTACCCAAATCCACCTCCCGCCAGTCAGCAAGCCTTCTGGAATGTCCTTGCTGGTCAAATGTATTTCCCTTATACAACCTAAAATCCTGAATTAGTTAATCAACAAGTATTTGTGAAGTTGGAGACTGCTAAGAGCTGGGGATGAAATAGAAAAGTGAGAAAGTTCCTGCCTTCAAGAAGGTTGCCTTCAGTTGGGGGAAAAAACTGTTCATGAGTAAATATGGAACATAGTATGTATACACACATATACCTTAATCTGTTTTTTTTAAGTGCTTTGTTATACAGACTTAATGGCCAAGTATGCAATTTTTGCCCTAAATGTTCATATTGTCTATTCATCATAAAGAAGGCAAGGCAAAAATCATTTATTAAGTGCCTACTGTGTGCCATGCTCTATGCTGGGCACACCTTTCCTTGTCTCCTAGTGTTGATTTAGTTTATAAAACCTGATATAGAGCCAGCTGGTATGGGCCTCTCTTTGATGACTATAATGAAGACACAACAGCATGGGTTTTAGTGGTGAGGGGTAGGGAGGAAAATGTGCCAAGTTTCTGTATTTTTATTTTAACAGTATAATTCTAACGAATGACAAAGTCTATAGTATTAGGTTCAAGGCAGCATTGTATAATGGTCAGAGTGCTGAAATGGGGAGTTAGAAGAGACCCGGGTTCAAGTGTTGCCTTCAACAATTACCATGTAACCACAAATAAGGCAGATAACCTTGCCAAGTTTCAGCTGCCTTGTCTATAAAATGGGAATAATGATATTCCTTAAATAAGGAAGTCTTTCCTTCTTAAATCTAATGTAAGGATCAAACACAAACCTTAAAACATTATATAAATATAATTTATTTCTAATAATAATATTATTTCTAATAACTGCTTCTAGTAATAATAGCTGACTTTTTAGGACTCTAGATTTCAAGCTAGAAGAGATCTTGGAGGCTGTTGAGTCCACACTGTAATTTTACAGATAAGGAAAACTGCAGCACAGAGAGTTGTGACTTGCCTAGGGTTGCATAGGTAGTATCTGAGGTGAGATTTATACCATTGCACCTTTACACCATAGTCACTTCCCAATACCATCAACCTCCAACAAAAACTCTTCTAACAAAGAAGGACAATTAAACAAAACAAAATGATATGATGATCCTATCTGGCAGTGCCTATCTTACTCTGTACCTCTAGTCCACCACCTCTCTACTGAGAAAAAAGAGCTGTGTTTCTTCTTCAGGTCTTAGAAATCAAGATTGATCATTGCATGGATCTGAGTTCTAATGGTTTTTAAAGTGGCTTTTCCTTTACATCCTCAAGGTAGTTGTGTGTGTTGTTTTCCAAGGTTATCTTCTCCCACTGTTGTAGAGCAAATAATTTACTAGGTGTGTGCTGATAAAATTACAGGCAACGATGGTTTCAGAGACCATTTCTACCTTTGGCTGTGATATGGGATTGCTGTGCAACCAGTAAGTAGTTCAGTGCTCTATCTTATTGACCAATGGCCAGAGTCAGACAAGATGAATCAGATCTATTTGGCGCAAACAACAGAGTTTGCCTAGTCCTGTAGGGTTCTAACAACTCTAAGGTCCTAAATAAATACAAGATCGTTATCTCTCTCTGCACCCCAGAGTCCACTGACCTTCAAAATATATTAGTCAGCAGAGTCCCCAAACAGTCCACTGGGACTATGTCACCCCTTGTCTGATGAGATAAAAAAACTTGGTGGTAGCTAAGAACTATTTAGCTACACTCATCCAACGCCTCCGCCTTCCTCTCTGCCCCCTACTTTTTTCTGGCTTCCAAAGCACATAATGTCTGCTTCTGTCTCAAGAGCCTTTGTGACAGACTTCACTTTTTAATATTTCAAAGGCTTCTTTTCTTCTGCCTTCCTCTGTTAGCCTGATTTCAATGAACCTTTTTTTTCACCATCCATCAATAGTGCAAGGGTACTCCTTCACTTTTCCATTTGGAGTTTTGGTTCATCCTGGGCCAACTGGCAGGTCTTCAGTTAGCCTCTTCCATGGGGCAGCACGTGCATTCAGGAAGAAAGTAATGAATGATGTGGGGTTTCTTTATCCAGATACCCAGCATGATTTAAAAGCCTTAAAGAGGCGCAGTCCTTGTGGAGTAGACATTGCCAGAATCAGGATGCTGTGCTAGAGACCATGCTAGCCAAACAAAGTTATTCTTTTTAAAGTTTGCCTGTAATTAAAACAGTCATTCTGAATTCAAGTTACCCTCTTATCATGTCTGTTCTGGGGGCTGGCAACTAATCTTGTGAGGATGGATATGCTATGTGTGTATAGGCATATCATACAAAAATATACATTTGTGTATATATGATCATTTGCAAGAAAAATTCTCTTGTAACCAACAGTAATCCTCAGAGTGCAGCTGTTTCTGGGCAAATGGTACTTATCCCTAGTTTAAATAAAAAGGAATTAAGGCTCCAAGTAAGCACACCATTTGCCAGGGACCATGAAATGTCTCAAGAGCAACAAATAGAAGCTGGTTATGGAACCTCATTCCATTTAGATCTAGAAGAGACCCTAGAAGTTATCTGTCCTATTCTGAGCATTTTTTTAAGGTGGGTAAACTGAGGCCTAGAGAAGTAAACAGACCAAATTTACACAGGTAGTAAGAAGATATGGGATTTTTGAACGTAGGTCTTCTGTTTTTACTCTTTCCATAACACCACACTGCCTTGCTCTTGGATCCTGTAGCATCATCCATTGGAAGCCACTGAGGTTGGAGAACATGACCTTCTATAGCTCTGGCTTTGAGGTGTCTCTCTGGGACAGAGGCCCTACCAGCCACCACTGCTGAAATGTGGGCAGAACTCAAGAATTTGGAATTAGAACCATATTGGACCCTATCATTCCTGACCTATATGTGCGACAAAGATGGGGCAACAGCCATCACAAACAGAGCTCTTTTCAGCAGTTCCTGGCTTAAAATTTCTCCACCTGGGACATACAGGAGTAATCCAGTGTAGAAAGGATGGTAGAAAGGAGGACAAAGGGTACATACATGGAATCCCCCACTTAGGTACTGTTTTTTTTTCAGTCATTTCAGTTGGGTACAACTCTTCATGACCCCATATCTTGGCAAGGATGCTGAAGTGGTTTGCCATTTCCTTCTCCTGCTCATTTTACAGATGAGGAAACTGAGGCAAACAGGGTTCAGTGACTTCCTCATGGTTACACCCAAGGGCACTACCTTAGGCACTAACCTGGTGTCTGCCTATCAGACATAATTACCTGACTGCTTCCAAATGTATTCATAAAAGTTCAGCTTGATCTTTCTTCTCCATTTATTCAGCAGCCATTCAGTGCCTCCTACATGCCAGGCTTTGAGAATACAAAGGCAGAAGGAAGGCAATCCCTGCCCTCAAGAAACTTATCCTCTTTGAGAGAAGGAAACAACATATACGTAGAAAATTAAATACAAACTATGTGAAATTTTGGAGGAAAGAGGACATGAGCAGCTGGAGGAATCAGGACAGGTTTCTTGCAGAAGGATGCTTGAGTTGAGCTTTGAAGGAAGCTAGGAATTCTGTAAGGTGACTGTAAGGGAGGGAGTCTGTTCCAGGCCTGAAGGATGGCCGGTGCAAAGGTCTGCAGGCAGGAGATGGGATGGTGAGTATAAGGAACAGTGCAGTCGGAACATAGGAGAATAATGAGCAGCAGGCAAGCCTGGAAAGGGAGGCTGCAACCAAACTGAAGGGAGTTTTGAAAGTCAAGTACAGGAGTTTGCATTTTACAGTATTGGAGAAAAAAGAGGCTTCTTTCAGCCCCATCTACATAGATAATTAGGTCATAATTGGTTATGTTCTCCAGCCTCAGTGGCTTCCAACAGATACTCCAGGATCCAAGAAATTGAAGCTAATGAGATTGTGATGTAGCAACCAAGCAGTATTTTTTGTGTGCCAAGCACTGTGCTGGAAATACAAAGATGAAAAATAGAATGGTCCCTGCCCTCAGGGAACTTAGGTTCTCATGGGACCAACAACCTATGTATGAGTTCCAATCAGGACACTTGCTAGCTTCCTGTCCCCTGTCCCCTCACCTCTCTGGGCCTCAATTTTTTCATCTGTAAAATGAGAGGACTGGATCTGATGACTTCTAAGATTCCTTCTAGCTCTAAATCTACAATCCCACAAGCCTCCAAGTGTGTGTGTGTGTGTGTGTGTGTGTGTGTGTGTGTGTGTGTGTACACGTATATACATATATAGTATATATACACACACACACACACACACACACACACACACACACACATTCACACACACATGCATCAATAGTTTATAGCTTTGAGTTACCAGAAGAAGAATTTCAACCCAGGTCTCAACTAACTAGAAATCCAATTTTCTTTCTAGTATTTTCCGTATACTTTTTTCTAATCTATTTATACGGCATATGTATATATACAAAGAATGTGCATGTATGTATACATATGTACACATATATAGAGAATGTAATTATACATGTGTACACAGAATGTGTACATACACATAGAATGTATGTGTACATAGAATATATGCATACATACATACACTCATATACACATATACATGGATGGATGTATACTGTAAGCTTTTTGAGGGCAGGGGCTGCTTCATCTGAATCTTTGTATCCCAAGCACCTAGCACAGTGCCTGGCACTTCCAATACTGGCAGTATTTAGTATTTATTTACAAGTATGTTTGTCCAACGTTCAGTTTATAGACAGGAACTTTGGTATAACTTGACTGTTAACAATATTGTGAGTTCCCTAAGAGTGGATACCATGATCTCATACAGCAACATGCTGAATAATATTTAACAGCCAACTTTCTGGGGAAAAGAAATCTATGCAGGGCACCCTTCAAGTTTAATCTGTACCATTAACATTTTCTCCATCGCTTTCTTAAATCTAGACAATCAACAAAACCATAAATCAAGCCCTGCTTTGCACCATTTGCTGCTTTCTGGGGCACAAATGAAATTTACACTGAAAATGTAAGCGTTGGGTTGGAGTTGGTTCCAGCACATTCTTGCCCTTACGTGTCTTTTGTGATCACTTTAATACCTAAGGCGATGCCCTGGACACATCTTTGGCCTCCAGATACGGTGCTCTTGCTGCTGTCCCCCATAGAACTGGGGAACAGTAGAGTGCAAATGGTAAGATAACTTGATAAAGCTGATTGAGCTGGCTAGAAGCTACCCCTGATGTTACTGGAGCTGAGAGAGATTGAGGAAATGCAGCCTCCAGTGTTCAGGTGGTTCTACTTGAAAGCTGAAAAAGTTCTAGTTGGCAGTGTGGTTCAGTAGAGAGAGCAATGGAATTTGAGCCCTCGGACTCTGAGTTCAAATTCTGACTGCTCCCAAACACACACACGCACACACACAATTTGTGTGAATCACTCCTCTCTTCTGGGCCTTTTAGACCCTGTAGAGCCAAGTAACACCATTTGGGTTGTTTCCTTACCTTAAGAAGTAAAGGTGGCTGGACCACTGCATCTCTGAGTTTCCTTTCAGCCATAAGTCTATGAACCTAAGACTGAGACTGGGGTAGCTAGGTGGTGCAGTGGACAGAGTGCTGAGCCTGGAGTCAGGAAGACCTGAGTTCAAATCCTGCCTCAGACGCTTACTAACTGTGTGACTCTGGGCAAGTCATTTCACCCTGTTTGCCTTAGCTTTCTCATTTGTTAAATGAGCCAGAGAAGGAAGCGGCAAATCCATTATCTTTGCCAAGAAAACTCCAAGTGGGGCCACCAAGAATCAGACACAGTTGAACAAAACAAATCCAGTTTTAGTTGCTGGATTGCTAGTTGTAGAATGATAGCCCTAAATTTTAATTATGATAATTATTAATGATGCACAGAACCCCTGCAGATCCCCCACACATACACACTCTACCTCCTGTCCCATAACCAGAAAGATTCTGACCTTCAACTCTCACCTCCAGTCACCTGATAGACAGATTTCCCTTTTGTTCACATTGCTCAGCAGCAAAACAAGTTCACAGTGCTTCTGGAGGAGGAGGCTGGGAATGTTGCCCATAGCACTGAAACAGTCATCTGTTTCCACTCTGAATATGATTTTGCTGGGCTTTCACAAGCTTTCAGTTTCTACCAGTCACTGCGACTGCCATAGCCTTGGGAGCTTCCCATCCCAACCTTTCCTAGTTAGGATGAAAATGGACTCAGGGAAAGGGTTGCCATCTGTGGGCTCTGAGCTGTGGGAAAACCTTGGGAGAGTCAGCTAAATACAGCTTCCTGACAAACCGGGAAGCTGGGGAGAGAGGACAAGGCTTTGTACTTAACTATGTGCTCTGGAGGGGTTGGGGAGTAGGGTGGGGTAGTGCTCACCTCTTGTCTCCACTGGTCAGTTGCACATGGAAGAGTAACAGAAGGGCCATGTCTTGTGTCGCCCACAACTGGGGTTCATTCTCAATTCTTCCTCTTTTCTAGCTTATGTGACCTTGGGCAAGTCACACCCGTGTGACTATTGGTCCTAAGTTTCCTCACCTATAAAATAAGAGTAATGATTCCTGCCCTGTCTACCTCAAAGGTTGTCCAGAGATCAAATGAAAGAACGTATTTGGAAAAAAATTTTGTTAAATTCAACAATCATTTAAGTGCCTAAGGAAAACAGAACAAAACATCCCTGCCCTCAGGAAGCTTCCCTTAGACTGGAAGGAAAACAATATGTACATAGATGTATGACAAAGTAATTTGCAAAATAATTCAGAGGGGAGAGTCAGACCCAGAAAGCCTTCTTGAAGGAGGTGAACCTTGAAGGCAGACATCAAAGGAAGTGTGTGGGGGCGCGCTCACACACACACACACACACACACACACTGTACAAAAGCAAAGACAACATTTTAAAAGGTAATATATTATAGTGGATAGAGTGTTAGGCTTGAAATTGGAAAAGATTGGATTCAAATCCTGCCTCACACCTACTGTCTGTGTGACCCTGGGCAAGTCTCTTGGTCTCCTATGTGCCTCAAGCAAAGTTAAGGTTAAGTAAAAGACATTTTTGATCTTCGGTGGGAGATGGAGTTTCCATATCACAGAATCTCAAAGTTGGAAGGAACTCCCACCACAGCACAAGCCACATATGGTATATAAAAGATTCAGCATCTCTAAGGTTTCTTCTGACAACCCTAAGATCTGTGATGCTGTGATCTTATATCAGATTTGGTCCTAAAATGTCATGTAGTCACCCTTTGGTTGGATGTCTTCCTCTTTTTTCTCAATTTCCATCCTCATCAATGAGGCAAAGCAAATGCTAAAATAAGATGCCTTTTGATAGGCTTTGAGCTCACCTCAGGAGTGAAATGCATGACATGGCAGGGATTCATCTTGGAACACCACACAAATCCATGAACAATGGAGGACCACAGACCTCACCCACCAGAAGCTCAAGCTTCCTTTCCTCAATCCTGGGCTTAAACTACTAGATGAAACTATCAAAAAAGCACAGGATTGTAGAGTCACAGGCTCATAGGTCTAGAGTGAGAAGGGATTTTAAAGGTAATCTGGTCTCTTTGAAGTCCCTTAAAGGATGAGTTATTTTCCCTGAGTTGCACAGATATATTAAGTGATGTAGCTAGGATTTGAACTCGGGTCCTGTAATTCTGACTTCAGCAGTCTGTCTGCTCTACCATCAGTCAGTCAATAAGCACTTACTCAGTTTTGAATGCTACCCTTCTGACTCCAGATCTAGTATTCTTCCCCTGACATCCCCACGGAGCTGGAGGACCAGCAAGGTCTAAGTACAAGAACACGTGATCCCTGCGTCAGAGGATTGAGTTCAAATCTCAGGTCCACCACTCACCATTTGTTCAACCTTACGTAACTCACTTGACCTCTATATCTCGGTTTCTCCATCTGTAAAATGAGGGGGTTGTATTAGATGAGCTCTCGGATCCTTTCTAGTTCTATATACTCAAATTCTGCCGTGTTAGCTTACACTGGTCCTGTGTTTCTGGAACCTAGTCAAGTCACTCTTAACATATTAGCTCGGGGGGCAGAAGCAAGGTGGAAGCGAATTAAAAGGAAGTCAGGGTTACCATCAAATGCAAAGGGTGACCCTATTCATGAAACAGCTGCTGCTACAGCCCCTAGAACACACATATATACGTACATATACATACATGTATCCACACCTATCCACATGCTTTTATATATCTTTATGTACATATACACATACTTGTGAACACACATGTGTACACAAATTTGTATATATATATATATACATGTATGCCCATATACATACACACTTATAGACCCATACTTCTATGTGTACATATCTATACACACTTGTATGCATACACACACACACATGCACACACACACACACACACACACACACACACACACACACACACACACACTACTCTCCAAGCAAAAGTCCCAGAAAGAGGCTAAACTGGTAGAGCTGATTCTTCTTGTTTGGTGCTTGAAAAGGGAAAAAAAATCTGTTGCCATGGTACCCATCTTTCAGCAGCCTCATTTTCTTTGAGTATCGGCCTAGTGGAGGGAGTTCAGCTGTCACACAGAGTAGGCATTATCCTCAGCAAACAGGGCTCTTTCCATTTACATCCATTTACAGCCTGGCTCTCAGCCACACAGCTTTCCTCATGAAGCTGCCCAGGTCAGCCCTTTGCCTTCCCAGCCTGGCTAACACTGTGTTCCCCGAGTAAGAAGGCTGCCTGCCATGGTCTTTTCAAAATGTATGATATGTAGAAATACATAAACATTCCCATTTGTGCCATCTACAATTCCTCTCACCCCATCCTCTCCTACTCCCTTCTCGGTCTAGAGGGAGATGTTCTAGCTCCCCAAGGCCCAAAGCAGAGGTTCTTCCCAAAAAAATGGTGTGATCTATGTGACCTGGGACTTTTTTGTGAAGACTGTATGGGGAATGAGGGAATACTCTCTAGAGAGAAGCCTGACTTATTTTATTTTCTATTAGAATCTTCCGGCAGAATTTTCTTTTCAGTTGGGGCAGGGGGTGAAAGGGAGATAAAATAAATGTTTGTCAGTTGAGAAAATAAAATTTAAATAAACAATAAAGGCTACCCTCTCCTTGCTTGAATTTCACCACACCACTCACTCTGACCCAGGTTTTCTGCAAGGATTAAACGAGGTATAAGAAGGCAGTGTGGTTGAGTCCAAAGAGAGACGATCTCGAAGCTTGAAAGGCCTGGATTTGAGTCCTGGCTCTGCCAAAAACTGGCCTTTCTTTGTATCCCCAGCACTTCAGTGAATCGGTACATAGTAAGTGCTTCATAAATCCACATTGACTATGTGACCATGGGGAAGTCGTTTGCCCTCTCTGTGATCTCCCTAGGCAGCTCGCCAAGACTGAATCGCAGAGAAATCCCAGATCTACATTGGTAGAAGGGTTTACCCACTCAGCAGTCCATTCCCTGTGCCAGCACAATCGCAGGCCCAGGCTCTATCCCTACCTGCATTTTGCAAATGAGAAAACATTGTAGGTTTGTTACTGAGTAAGGGCAATGGTCAAGAGAATCATAGGCTTGGTTACAGCAATAGCATCAGAAGAAGTCATCTTATCTGCTGGGGCCAGTCGTCCATTAGTCACGTGCAATTCTTTGTGACTTTATTTGGGATTTTCTTAGCAAAAGATACTGGAGTGGTTTGCCATTTCCTTCTCCAGCTCATTTTACAGATGAGGAAACTGAAAAGCAAACAGGGTTAAGTGAGTTGCCCAGGATCACCTATCTAGTAAGTGTCAGAGGCTAGATTTGAACTCAGGTCTTCCTGACACCAAGTCTGACAGTATCCTCTATGCCACCTAGTTGTCCATTCAAGGGCTGGGAGGCTCTTCTTTGCTGCCCACTCAGGGCCTAATTCAGTGCAATGTGTTGATGAATATGCACTTAATAAATATTTCCTAATAAGTGAAGCAACTAGTCTACCTTTTGCTCTTATATGGAGCCATAGGGTTACTGGACCTCAACACTTGAAAGATTTTTTTTATTTCACATCATCCCTAGTGTTCCTCTCCATACCAGTCACACACACACACACACACACACACACACACACACACACACACACACACACACACACACACACACACACACACACACACACACACACACACACACACACACACACACACACACACACACACACACACACCCTCCACTGTGGCTTCATAAATGAGTGTCAGAAATTTCTAGGGCTAAAAAATTCATCTTCCTGTGGCCAACCTGGTGATGAGACTCTGAACTTGGGCAGAAGACACTCAAAGCCTTTCCATTTTGGTGGGAACTACTAGATAATTCACCTTAATGGCAGGGTGAGCAGTTAGGGGCAGACTTTTTGTTAATTAAAATTTTTAATCAGCAAAAATCCACCTTCTCTCCCCTTCTCCACATCTCCTTTCCACTGTACCAATTGAGAATGAAGAAAAAAGGGAAAACAAAACCCCTTTCACAAACGTGTAGTTTAACAGAAAAAATTCACATTTGGTGGGTCCAAAAGGAAACAGATAACAGAAAGATAGCTAGACAGAGATGACTGTACTATGCTGTACATTATATTCTGTCGCATGTTGTATTTCTCCATCTGCACTCTGATTCAGTTCTCAGTCAGGAGGTGGGTAGCATGTTTCATCATGGTTGATCATTAATTGGATCAGAATTCCTAAATCTTTGTGCGTTTTTGACTTTACGGTGTTACTGCCATTGTATAAGTTGTTTTCCTTGTTGTACTCACTTTGCTTACTTCACTTACACAAGTCTTTGCAGGTTTTTCTGAAGCCATAGAAGCAGACTTTTAGTAGAGGGTGGTTGTTGACAGCATACGCGTTGGACCCAGATGACACCAGAGGAGAAAGTGAGGCTGATGACTTTGCACGACCCTCCCTCACTCAAATCCAATTCACTTGCATGCCCTGGCATCATCTTCTTGGTGTCATGATCCTTTTCAAGAACAAAGGACAGGCAGCAGCAGCAATCAATATTCTGGATCCACAACACCCCCTATTCCCCCCACACTTCTCCAGTGAAAAGAGGGTGGTACATCTCTCCTCCCTGAGGCTAACATGGCATTTAGATTATGTTGTATTCTGTTTCATGAACATTATCAAATTCATTGTGCATATTTAAAAGTGTTTTCCAAACTAGTTCCTTATTATTCAGTTTAATTTTTAACAAGCGTGTATTAAACATCTGCTTTGTGCAGAGCGCTGTTTATGACGTGGAAGGTGTGACACATGCATTTCCATTAGCTAAATGCTTATTACAACTTTGATAGAAGCACACAATTTATGAGTTGCCAGGAACCTTACAATTAGTCCAGCACCAAAGCCGATGCAGCAATTCCTTCCACCTAATTCCCTAATAAGTAGTCAACTAACTTCTGCTGGAACACAACCAAAGATGGCAAGCTGTTATGTGAAGTTGCCCCTTCTATCTTCTTCATGATACTTATGTATTATCCATTTCAGCTTTACTAACACAATTTATTCAGCCATTCCCCTCTCAGTAAGGACCAACTTTCCTTCCAGGTCTTTGCTATGACAAGAATGTCTGCCATGAATATTTTTTTATACCTGTGGGGGCTATCCCTCCTTTCTCCAGTAGATTTATCAAAAATCCAGGGAATAGATATTGGGGATTCTCAAAC